>NW_010513849.1:50049-58672 GCF_000687285.1 Phaethon lepturus
TTGGTTAATTGTTCATTAATGCTTGTAAAATAAGATAGCAGTAGTAAAACTTGCTATTGTCTGCTCTCTCAAAGTAAAACAAAATTGGATCTGCTTGTCAATAGCCGTATTGATGTTAACAGGAACATGTTTAACAGATCATTTTACAATACAAACTGCTATCCAGCTCTATCAACATTTAATTAGACACTATTATCCTAATAAGAAATAATTTATGTTTTAAATAATCTGTTCTCTGCACACGAACGTTTTATCCTTTTAATTAGCAATGCCTTCACTAGGGTGCTTTAAATATTTCAGAGTTTGCATACAAATCTCAGGTGGAACATTACCTCCCTGTAGCCTCATGGATTTATTTTATTTACAATACCTTTAGAACTGCCATACTTTCCCACCAGTTCTTTTCTGTACCATTAGGGAATGGCAGCCGCGGTCCAGGTAGCAGAATCCCTCTCTCAAGTGCAGCCCAGGATTACGCAAACTTCTGTGGCAAAAACCTGTGAGAAGAGCCCTGGGAGCAGGATGTGCATCAAGAAGCAGCAGCTGCGGCTTTGACTCCATGTCTCCTGAGTGAAGCAGGGCCGTGCTTGCTGCAGGGGGGTTACACTTGCCCTCTGTGGTGGTGGGATGCTTAGTCCAGGCTGCAAAACAAAGCTCCTTAGGCTTCTCCCTGAGGTGAAGAGGTGCTGTGGTGGCTGCCTCTCCATGCAGACATGCCTATTCTGCTAACAAAACCCCCCAGCCAGTGGCTGGTCTGCGATCCCCGCTAGGCAGAGAAGGGGGGCAGGCAGCCCCCTCTGCGCTGCCTGCCCCCGGGGGGGCTGGTTCTCTCCTGTACCTCCCATGGTACCCTCAGCATGGCTCTCCATGAGGAGCTGTTGGTGGGTGCCCAGCACAGGGACTTGGGGGGGTCACACATGTGTACTGGACTGGCAGGAGTGGGACCGCTGCTCCAGGAAGCCACGACTCTTTCCTCCCAGAGCCAAACAGGCCAGCAAGGATCCTGCAAAGTGCACCGTGACAAAAACCAGCCTTTTGACAAAGACAAACTTGAAAAGAAAATGACGCCCTCCCTTTTTATTAATAAAAAGTAAACTTAAAATTAAATACTAATCCTGGAAACAGAAAAAACATTTTCAATGAGATGTGTGTGAAGGATTAGTGTTTTCACAAAAAATTATTTCACGACAAGAAATCTCATCTGTCCAGGAAGTAAAAGTATGTGTTTTAAAGGCACAGGAAAACTCTGCACCTTCCAGGTTACTTCCCTGTAGGTGCTTAAGCATGAATATTAAAGACTCTGGGTCCTCACAGAGGACCCACCCTGGGAGATTTCATCATACCCTCACCAGATTTTCCTCTGTGTTTCTTGGTCAAGGATAATGGTACAGCCATCGTTCAAGAAGATTTGCTCTGCCATGATCTTGGGTCTGCTTTATTGGTCCCTTGGCAGCAGTCAGAGGAGCCTGAAGGGCAGCTTTAGCCTGAGCCAGATGCCACTGGCCCTGAGGGACTGCTGCAGCATCCAGGCACTGACAGGGTGCTGAGGAGTCCTGGCCAGGGTCCCTACACAGGCAGCAGGAGCGGTGCGTGGCAGTGTGAAAAGCTGCTGCGCTCTGATAAGCGGCCTGAGAGAGGATGCACATATGGAGTAACAAATGCAAACACTTCTGCTGAGTGCCACTAACATAGCTATCTGTCCCAATACATCATCAACTGACGTCAGAGACCACATGAACCACCATATCAGGGCTCCAGTTGACAGGTCATTTATGGCTTCCCATTGTTCATCACCTGCAGCCTTGTCTGTCAGAGCAAACAAGCAGGGGCTGAGCTCCGGACGTATGAGTTGCCCCATGGAGAAATTTGAATGCAGTGATGTCTCTGTCAGTCGATAAGAAGTGATACTGCTGGTTAATTGCCTCAAAAGTGTTAACCAACAGTTCATTAGTCTTAAAGATACAAACTTGATAACCCTTTTTATGTGGCATGGAATGAGAAGGGAATAAATAATTGCATGCCGAGACCTGCCACTGAGAAACATAAGATGTTAGTTTAAGATAAAGAAAGACAAAACCTGACTGAAATATTTGGGAAGATGAGAAAGATACAAGTCACAACCTCAGTTTGCAATATAAACCCAAGGCCAGATTTTCTGTAATGACTATTTTGAAAAGAGTAACAAATAACAGCCAACTTGCCTGTGCTGAGAGTTAACCCCAGTACAGAAACAAAACCATTCTGCTCTTAATTTAGTAACTAAAAAAGAATGCCGTAGAGAGGTTGAGTGGGAGATTGTATCAAATGCTGGAGCTTTCCTTATTGCTCACATTGACTTCTCTTCTCCTACAGTTTATGGGCACTCTTCAATCACGGCAGCTATAAATTACCTTCTTAGCAAACTGCCCTAGATCTTGTTTGGACAGAACCTCTGGGCCTGGCAGTAACTGTTCAGTTCTGGCCATCCAGCAGTAGTAGGACAGGCAAAGAAAAATAAAGAAATAATTACTGTGGCTTTGTTACATTGACGGAAAGCTATGGATTTGGAGCACATCCCTCTGGTTCTTCCAGTGATATTAAGGGATGTGTAAGTAGGATACACTGCATGGTAGCTGCTGCTTAAAATCAAAGCATGAGCAGCTGGGCAAACATGCCTTGTAACCAGAGAATTTAAGGAAAGCAGGGTGCTACATGGAGGTGTCCAACTTAGGGACATGGCAAGGTACTTTCATTTGAATTTGAAGTGTACATTAAGATGTCCTTACATGCAAGCACTGGGATTGCAAAAGATTAGAAGGAAAAAAAAAAAGATTAATTCCTGGTAGAGATTTTCCAAACAGCTGCAGTTAACATGTAAATGAGGTGCTAGAGTAACTGTGTGTGACAGTGGTAGAGACCTTCAGGAAGAAACTCTTGGTCTGTACCAAAATAAGTGAACAATGAAGCCCCTCCGTGGCTAGATGAGAGGAAGCGACTGAAGAGGGGTCTTGCCATTCATTCTACCTCATTACAGGTATCTGACTGATAGCAAGGCTGTGTCTCAGAGCAGCAGCTCATTAGTAAGAGAAGATTCTGACATTAGTTCAGATGTTGATTGATGTGACTGGTAGTGTGAAGTCTGGATTTTGTTGTCAGATGGAGCTTTAGCATCTGCATTGCAGCCTGCTGGTTTGTTGTGGAGAGTCAGTTTAGGAAGAGTGTGTGAAACTGTTTGCCAGGAAGTTTAATAGCCACCCAACCCTTCACTCATAGCATGGACCCGTGTGGCTTCCTTTACCTACCATCTCATAAAAGGACGGGTGAAAAGATCATGAAAGGGCAAGGCACATTTCCAGAGCTGCCTGCTAGAGCCCGGGGCATGCTCAATGCTGTGTGTTGTGAGACATGAGGGCGGCTGTTTGAAAGTTAGGTCATGGCAGTGAGCACGTAGGTGCCAAAAACACGCCCATGTGCCCATGTAGCATGTGTCAGCGCAGCTTTCTGGCGGGACTAATGTATTGCTGTTATTCTCCACTCTTTTGACCTAATGCCACGTGACAGAAGGGAAAAATCTTGTGTATCTCAGTTCTCCATTGGAGCATTAATGGCAATTTGCAATTGTTCTGCGTTAAAAGCTGATCAGGCGCAATGTGGCCTTCCGGGACTTTGTCCTTAGCGTGCTCTGGATCGCCCTGCCTGCACGCAGCTCCGCTTCCACCGCTGCTAGCAGCAGCCTCCATGGCTGCTCTGGAGGAACATACCAACGGTCTTCGTGCAATGTTTTCCTCAGCAAGATCTTTTTCCAGTTCTAAACAGTTGATGGTTTCCTGTGACCTTCTGGACCTACACTTCAGTTTCTTGTATGCTACAGTCGAGCTCCCTCTTCTTGCCTTGTTATGAGCCATCACATGATGGATGAGCCCTCAGCATGCCTTGAGGTGCAGCAGGAGCAGCGGAGGAAGTAAAGACAGCAGATCTACTTCAGCAAATTAGCAGCAACAGCAGGCTCTGTTGTGGCAGTTCTGTTGAATGCCATCATCTTAACTGTTCGCCATGGAATAGTTCCTAAATGGCATTTATATTTAAGTCAGTTTATTATATTATTCCAGCCATGCAAAACTGTACTACAAATTTACCAACTCAAGCACAAAATCTACTTACCCACCTTTTTCCAAGATGATGGTAATGGACCCCCTCTCTTTTCCTTCCTTCTTTCCTCAAATGATTATATTTTGCTTGCCCATCAAAACAAATCACTCATCTTGGGTGAATAAAATTTTGCAAGGCTGCAGTATGCAGGATGTCACAGTTTGTTGGGTTTTTTTTTTACGTTTTTTGCCATTACTCTCTGCAGATTTCACGCTTCTTGCTTAATTTTTGTATGCAAACCATCTTACTGTATTCTGACACATGTCACTTTGATGCAACTCTGACAATACAACACCGTTTTTCTTCTACAGCAAATACTTTTGACATTCTTTTCTGATTATTTCTTAAATTAAATCAAAATAGTAAATAGAAAAAGCATGGCTTAGATCAAGCTTTTCTTTTTGTGTCCCCAATTTCAAAGTCCTTCCTCAGGTTTTTGTGCTTAATGGGCATTTTAACCAAATAAAGTGGTTCCAACCGGTGTTCCATGGTGGTGTTTGCACACAAAACATCGTGCCCAGTGCAGGGCACTGATGGGTGCCTCATTTAAAAGGACCAACCTCCTCCTGACAACAAGGGCTGACAGCAGCCGTCCAGGACACATCCTGCTCCTGGCCTCTCTGAGCACCTTCGGTTACCTCAATATCAACACAAAGAGCTTAACCATCTCCTGCTCGCCAGTGTCATGCTGCCGCACACAAGGGGATGTGGATGGGGTCTCTTTCACTGACGTGTTTCAAAAGGGGCAGGATGAAACCTGAATTACTGCCAGTGTTTCTGGGTGTCCTATCAGCCGCCTGCCCTGCAGGTTTTCCTGCAGGAGGAGTTTCTCTCCCCTTTGCGAAGCAGCTTACCACAACAGACCTCCTTCCAACACTTGCCCCAAACCAAGGGGCGAGGACGGACATGGCTGTGCGTACTGCAAATGCGTTATTTTGGGCACTTTACCTGCTTCCTTTCCCATTCAAAAATCAGCATGACACTTGCAAAGTGGCTCTTTTCCACACTCCCTTACCACCTGCATCGTCAGAGGAACTAAAAATAAAAAATAAAGTAATCAGTTATTTTAAGCCGAAGCTTGAAAGGGTATTAATTCAATGGGATAAACTGCAGTTAAGAAACTTTTATCACGCAAGCTGGGTTAGGTGGTTAAAAGAAAGAAAGAAAAAAACCCTAAAAAACATACAGTAGGTAGCAGTTTATGTGTCAAGAAAACTGAGAGAAATTTTGACACTCTGATGTCTAGCAGATAGCACTTAAATCATTTTTCTCCAAACTTCAGTCATAAAACTTCAAAGAGTTTTAGCCATAATACAAATTTTTAGACTAAGAAGCAGTGTTTGAAGTTATTTTATAGGATTTTGCTGTAAGGGCTCCAATTGATTTGTAGTAAGATAAAAGAAGAAAACTTTACTTTCGAAGCTTTGTCGGAAAAAGCTTAGCTTCCATTGGCCGTTTTGCCAATATGCCTTGAGGGGATGATGATGTCGACACGGATATTATATGCCTATACGAACTGAACTGAGTTTACACCTCCTGCTGTTTGTGTTATAGCTAAAATCTGTCACAAAACTGGCAGTGATTTATTAAATGTTTAATGAAGTAAGACAAAAACTTCAAGAACTACAAACAGAAAAGTAGAACATCACATTAAAGTATAATCAT
Organism: Phaethon lepturus; assembly: GCF_000687285.1. Taxonomy (NCBI): domain Eukaryota; kingdom Metazoa; phylum Chordata; class Aves; order Phaethontiformes; family Phaethontidae; genus Phaethon; species Phaethon lepturus. The sequence continues at coordinate 55,843 of NW_010513849.1, forward strand.
ATAGGTTACATTTCTGATTTTTTCATATTTCTTTTGCTAAAAATGTGAAAAACACAATTAGAAATCAAGGCAGTATCAAAAGATTACGGGGTGTCACAGATCAGTCTACCAAAGGTTATGCCTCTCTTGTTCACTTTTCTCTTTCTAAACAGAGGAATGAAAAAAAGAATGTGAAATAACAGTATGCTCACAAAAAACCCCCCCCAGCAACCCAGCCCAAAGAAAAACTCAAGCTGGCGTTCTGGAGTATCAAGTCTCATCCACAGAATATTTTCCCTATCAAGTTTTCGGAAAAAAAACAAATGTGACTCAGTGTTATTTCACTATTATGGCACGTCCCAGTTAGAATAAAAATTCTGCTCCATATTGCATGTTTCAATCTTTTTCTAATAAACCATTGTTACTTTTATCTAATGAACTTAATTGGAATTATTATTTATGTTACAAATTAATTCTTGAATGCAAATCTCAAATTTATTTTCCAATAGCTTTCAGAAATTATTATGACTCCTGATACAGCTTTATGTTTTCTACATTATACAAAAGACAATATTTGTATAAGGTTCCTGTCTGTCGGTGTATGTGACTATTAAAGCTGAGCAAGTGTACTCCTGCACCTTTTGGCAGAGGTTATTTACATTTCCTTGTATAACAGAGACTTAGTCTATATTTTTGGTTTAATTATTTTTCATCATAAAATATAATTCCTGTTGTTTGACTTGCCTGATTATTTATGTACATCCTGAACTAAAATTTCATTAAACACGGCAGGAGGGGGTTTAGGATTACGAATCCATGTTTATTCTATTATTTAACTCAAAGGACATCAGCCATCGATATATCCATACCAACACACTAATTCACAGTGCGATTTGTGGTGGACTTTGCCGGTGCCGTTACGCCTCACGAGCGGCTATGTAACCCAGTTGCTCCTCAGGCTCCCTCCTCCCGGTTCTCCCTTTTGCTCAGCAACATTTTCAAATGCAACATTTTCTTTCTCCAGGAAAACCAGCAGAGCAGCATAAAGCAGCATTTGTCTCCAAGTCTACCTTGTGGTCTGCTTTCCAGCAGTGTTTGTCCTGGCCTGTTCCGATTTCACGCTCGCAGGCATCCAGGGTACCACCGTAACCCCCCCAGCCTGCCGGCCCTGACAGAGCCGACCACCCACCTCTGAGGCACTTGGTTTTCATTTCTGTTTAGCAACGATGGGAACACTAATTTGTCAAATAGAGAAGGTGTTCACACAGTGTAGTTAAGTACAACAGCCAATGTCATTGCCAGACACCTCCTACCATAAATGCCTGGACCTTTTTTTTGCCTTCCCACCTTACGCAGCTTTGCAGCAGCCCAGGGTTCGGCTCCGTGTGCAGGGGGGTTGGCTCTGCTGCTGTATTGAAGGTCCGTGGTTTTAAACTGCATTTTTGTCTCCTTTGGGATATTGGTAAGTCAAATTAACTGCAATAAACCCAGTAAGTTCCTCTCAAAAAACCCCAAACAAAACAAAACCCAATAAACAATTCTTTAATTCTTCTGCTGCTGCCGCCCTTTCCCTGCTTTGCCAGCTGAAGGGCTGGGTGGCAGTTTGCCTACAAGCGCTCGACAGCCTGAGGGCTGTCACAGAGGAGAACCGTATTTTGAGCTACTTATCAGGTAAGTTTAGAAGCTGGAAGAAACGCTTGTAGTTGCTCATTTTTGCCCTTACTACTGGATGTCACTGCCTATGGCTAGTGCAGAAATGTTCAAGGGTGCCATAATGCAGTACACCAAAAAAAGGCAAATGACATTGGAGATATCCTTAATCCCTGGCCTTATATAAACTAATCTGCCGAGGCTTTGAAACAGGTTTATTCTTTCAGCTAGTTTTTAATCAAATGAGTCTCATATTCCCTGTAATATATAAACGATCATACAATAACTCATATTACTTTTTTTTTTTTTTGCTTAAAGGGCAAGACATAAATACTAGCTGCATATTTTTTACTATCACATCTGATTTTTTTTCAGCCAGCTGTGTATTGTCAGAGGTTTTCCAGCACATAAAACAAGTCTGTGGCAATTGGCTCCAGGTGACTATATTCTCTTATTTTTTTCACCCCCAGTGTGTGTGTTTGTGTAATATGAACTTTTTTGTCTCCCCATTTCCAGTCCTGTGTTTCTGGGAACCAATCTTTACGACGGCTACACCTGTCTCCCTGGGAGTATCCTTCAGAGGCACGGGAAAGAAGTGCAGCATTTTAGACTTTATCTCCATATTTTAAATGGATTTTAAAAAATACTGATAAATGTTTCCTCTGCTTCCCTTGGCCCCTGCATTTTTAAAAGTACATGTGTTTGTTGATGTTAAAGGACATTGCTGTGAAAAAGGATTTCTGGACCCCTCAGGTGCTGGCAGAGATCTGGAGAAGCCAGTGCCAACTTCGTGTTCCTGAACTACTCGACTGCCCCGTTGTGTAACGCAGGACACCCGCGGACTGCGACAGAAAATACCAACTACCTTCAATTTCTCTTGTCTCCTACAAATTAATACAGAGAGCCTTATACATCCCTCTTGTAAAAGAAAAATGTGACACCTGCTTGTATTAAAAATGTATGTCCTTGAAAAGAAAAGAAAGGGAAAAGCCTGACCCCGAGGCAGGCGGTTCTGTGTGGCTCGGCCGGTGGAGAAAACCTGAACCAGAGCCCGGCCTCAGCGCAGGCGTGCCCTGCGTACAGCCACGCAAGGCAGCGTGCCGCGGAGTACGGGTGTTAAATCAGACCCTGCAGGATCTTCAGGGTGGTTTCGTTGCGAAATACCCGGCGTAGCGCGTACGCGGGTTGCCACGCGTGGCAG
>NW_010513849.1:58694-62164 GCF_000687285.1 Phaethon lepturus
CGCGCCGCGCCCGCGAACCGACCCCGCCCCACGGCGGGGCAGCTGCTCTAACCCGGGTCTCACAAACCCTGCAGCCCGCGATCCCTCACGGTCGGGCTGCCGGTGCCCGTTTAGTCCGCGGGACATCTAGTGGCGGGCTCCCAAACAGCAGCGGGGCTCCCCGGCGGGGCGCGGGACGGTGCCCGCTGCCCGCTCAGGACAGGCGAGGGTCGATGCAGGGGGGAGTCAAGCCCCAGCATCTGCCACGCTGGATTCCTCGGGCATTGCTCTCCTCCTCCTCCTCCTCCTCCCCCTCCCCACGCGTGGCGGGAGCTGGAGCTTGGATCTACGGGCGAGCTACCAAAAATGCAAACAGGCGGCTCGTCTGCCCGGGCACTGATACCGCCTCTGAAATCACTGGGAACGAAGGCATGCGGCATATTGTTGGGGACCTCGTTAGGTGGAAAATAACGCCAGGAACATTTGAAAGAATATTAAATATATATATGATGTAAAAACCAAGGTCATTAGGGAATCTGGACTTTAACCTGAGCATTTTCTTTAGGAGAATTTGTCTGGAGTGCAGTTATTTTACTGGGCTTTTTATGGAAAGCATGTTCCACCACTAATATACGTGGGGAGCCACAGACACTTGGATAGTATCCTATCATCTGACCTGTTAATGACCTCAGTCTCCCTCTTTTATTCTATACTTCATATATTTATTTCTAAGGAATGTAAAATTATAATGGGAGATGAGACACCATAGCTTTCCTACCCTCGTAACCTTGTAGAAATCTCAAACAGCAGCGTACTTACCGAGTCTGCTCTGCAGGGGGGACCTCCACTGCTCTAGCCTACACTTCTTGTGTACCCCAGACTCCTAGTCACTCTGAGGCTTAGATGTGCAAGGTGTTCAGTCCCCGCCTGTCTTTATAAAATAAGAGCAAACTAATCTAGCAGCATTCAGCTTTCCTCAAAATTCAGTTCCCCAAAAGAGTTTCTGCTTATTGGAATGGACTTCAGAAATCTACAGAATCGTGCTTCTCCCCTTGATTTTTGTGTAATTACAGACATGAGTCCTGCGACGTGTCCATTAGCAGGTTAATGAGGTAGTAATGAGTAAAATGCCAAAGGCTGTAATAGATCTGTTTCGGCATGAAATGAAGCTGAGTGTTAAAACGTGATCTCTCCATGCCAGGATACCTGAGTGCTCCACGTTCATTACTGCTAAAAGAGCTTGCCTGTGTCTCCTGATTAACGAACAGACAATTCCTTTAACAGAACAGATTTCCGCTGGGAGGGGTCGGGGCATGTGGGCTGCCTGCAGCCCCCGAAAGCTGCCCAAGGCTGGGCTCCGCGGCGGCAGGCCCGGAGGCAGACCCGGCTGGGCCCTGGGGTCCCGGAGCTGACTCCTTGGAAAGGGATGCTGGTTTGGGAAGAGACCCATACGTTTGCATCCTTCTTCCCACTCCTGCTGGAAAAGCCCCCTGAGCCTTCCATGAGCTGAGGGAGAACTGGAAAAGGCAACCAGCAGTTTTAAAACCATGCAAAAAATATGTTTCCATGCCAGACCCTGTGACCTTCCTACCACTGCCCGGCTGGTACTCGGAGTCAGCACGCTCTGTACTCCGACCCACGCTGGGCCACAGCACAGCACCCCTCCACAGCTACCAAGGCACATACATACACCCCAAAATGTGTTATGGGGACTCCAGCAGTTTCATTAAACTTCAGTTAATGCAATAATACAGAAGGGTTCATTTTTCTGCACTAATAGATATTGAAAACAAATTCTGAAACCTCAAACGCTTTCACAACGCGCAACCGTCTGTTTCCAGCCAGCTGTAGTTACAATCCCGGTAACAATGTCAGAGCCACAGGCAGAGAGTATTGACCAATGATTGAAGTCAATATACACGACATCAATGAAGGTATTGCATAGATTTTTCTCAGGGAAGCAAAAAATTCACAATTTGAAGGGTTCTAGTTAATCCTGTGCTTTCCCTGAATTCAGGAACTCAGGGGCACCAGTTCAAAATGCCACGATTTATAATAAACGTATTTTACAGTGCCTCACATAAGAACATGCGGGTTTCTATGAGAGGTGTTTTGTTCCTCCTGTAGGCTTTTATCTGGCTAAATCTGCTCAATATATTAATTAAATATAAACCTCAAAGCTGATCTTGCAGTGTTCATCGACCGATAATAGCTGATGCTCAAGCATCCTCTATTAAATACATTGTCCTGTTTCCTGTGTAGCAGAATACACAACCCAAAGGGATTTTGTAATTCTTCTTAGTATTATCTCTAATAAATTTGTGTTTAATTCATTTATCTATTTACCATTTATGTGTTACAAACAATTTGAGTTTGAAATCATGATTTGCGTATACCTTTCTCTCCCATGAAATCCAGCTGGAGCCACTGTCCTTTTGGGAGTCACGAAGTCTGAGACTGCTTTTTTCCCCTCTTATTGGGCAGCTCCTTGTTCACTGTCTCCTTAAGCTGTTGATCCTGCACGACGTTTCAGAGGTAAAGTGAAGCTCATATCAGCAGCTCATTCATTCATCCCAGAGCATCCATGCAACCATCCGCCAGCCCTCGTTCCCACACCTTTGTGGAGGAACTGCCCCATTCAGCCGCGGTCTTTTCTGATCTAGCAAAACGCCATCTGTGCTAGACCAGGGTCCCTCCACTGTCAAGAGGAAGAGGCAGATGCCTCCAGGCCGAACCTCCTAAGCCACGGGACTGTTGGGAAGGGGACACGGAGAGCGGTGCTCCATGCTTCAGGCAGGCTGCAGGTGAACCGGAAAGCTTGGTATCGCACGAAGGCGTGTGGGCTACAAGTGCCACCTCTGCGAAGGCGCGATGCGTGTGAGGCAGAGCGTTACCTTGACTGCATGCGGGGTGCCCGGGACTTCCTAAAGACCTGTGATCTTAAGGGGTGAAAGTCCCACTAGGACAGGTAGGAGGAACCTGGAGGGGCCTCTCTGTCTCCATTGACTGTTGAGGGAACCTCAGCTGTTAGTTTAGACTGAGTACCTCCTTGCAAGTGAGATGAATTCTCCCTGATGTCATGAGCACACGAACTCGGTACAAGGGTGAGAGCTTGCCGAGAGTCAGCTCTTCTGCAGTAACTGCCCGCATCCATACTCTTACCCCCCATACATGCAAAGCACCTTACTCCTCAGAGAAAGGTAACCTTGCATTTACCACAGGAAGAACTTGCACACATGCAATTACTGCCAATGCACTGTAAAATTATCCCCTAGCTGTCTCATGGTATCTTACTCAGGTGCCCATACCTTTAATCTCGGTGTCTCCTGGCTCCCGCGGTTGCTAATGCACTGCCTCTTTTGCCTGCCACAGTTCACTGAGGCTGTGTACAGGTGTTAGATCCACCTGCATGAACAGCCTGAGGCTTCGGTCTTATCAAGTATAGAAAAACCTGATCCCTGTCTGTGCAATCCTCCACTCTAAATTCCTGC
>NW_010513849.1:62195-65166 GCF_000687285.1 Phaethon lepturus
TCTCTTAACTTCCAGCTACAGGTCTGAGCTAAAGCCCACTGAGGCTGTGGGAGCCCTTCCATTGATTTCCAGGAGCTCTGGATCACTGTTCCCTCTCAGCCACGTATGTAGACAAATATCTCAACCCCTTCTCCCAAGTGGTTCAGATAAACAGAGTGCTATTGTATTTATATATGCCTTAAAAAAAGAAGACATTTAGAGAGATTATTTATTCTATTTCATGATTAAAAACAAACCACCCCCTGCTATGCAATTGGAAAGGGTTCAGAAGACATCTGTTTACCAGTTTCCTACTGGTAACATCACCTCTACAGCAATAACTAAATCACCTTCACATTCCTCTCGGTGAAGCCATTAAGCCTAGAAACATGCTGTTTTTGGCAATACAGAAATCAAAGTGGTAGCACAGCAGAGAAGATCTGTGCTAAAGAACAAAAATCCACAGGCTGCTTCAAATATCAACAAGGAACCCTGAAATTTTCTATCAATTTCTTTTCATGGCCTTGTGACATTTTCAACTAAAAACTATATTGCTTAACATCAAGGCACTTTGAGAGAGCTTCAGTTGGAAAAGGTAATTTTTGAGTGAGACTCAGCAGAAAAAGGTAATTTTTCAGAGAGGTTCACTGGAAAAAGGTAATTTCAGAACCAATTGCTGCATTCTTTTGCTGTTATTTTGTCTCTTTTCTAAGTAGCCCTAATGTCATTCATGGGCACACTATGTCAATACATCAGTACCGGCTAAGTCGTTTGTGCAAAGTAAGTTTACAGAAACTGTAGCTTTAGGCTATGTTATTCCAGGACTGTGAAGATCAAACAATGCAATTTCACTTCAAGTTTCATCAATTTTGCATCAATGTTGATGCCAGAGCAGGAGTCCTGCTCACGGAATCATAATTTCATCCTGTTAAAACTTTTGTTTTTGATAGAGAATCTAATTTCATATGATGATAGGTTATGCGGTAATCCATGTATCCATAATGCCAGTCTACCAGAGCCATATTTCTTTGCTGTAAATTGAGGCAAAGTAGAGAGGAAATTTTAATAGCCGATCTAAACCACAACATTTTATACTGGTTTGGGATATGAAGGGCAAAAAAACCAGTTTTCGACCGCACGTGTTATTATATGTTATTTGTACAAGTGGAAGAACAAGAACAACAAAAAGCCCAGAGCTTTCATCTGCTTATTTTCTGAAAGCTTTAGAAAGGGAGTAATGTATTGCAGCTTTAATGGCTTGAAACAAAAAACCTCTGAAAATTATTAGGTCCCTCATATACATATCCTTTGATTGTAGCTCTATAGAGAAATGAAATAACTCTTGCAATGTGAGACACGAAAGTTGCTGTGTGCAACGAACAACGTTACAAAACCTCACATAAAATTTTAAGTAAAACAGCAAGAATGATGGTCAAAGAGTCGATTCCGCCCTTTCAGTTATACCCGCCTGTATGTCAAATACCAGATTTTCATTCACCACCTCTTTTCTGCCTAAATAAGAGCGCGTATTCAGCGACTAGCACGTGCTGCGGGCATCGTGCTGGGATCCCGCACGCAGCACCCACCTCCGGCACCTCGACCTGCTGTGGCAGGAGCACGTCATCCCGAAGGCCGGGGTCTGGCTTTGGTTTTAAACCGCCCAACTCCCCAAAGCTCCGTATCGGCTTGCCGCAGAAGCAGGCGGGGGTACCGCCCTCAGCTCCGCAGCCACGTGCAAGGGAGCAAACCGCTCACTTGCCGGCGAGGAGCTTTTCAGAACGGGGACGAGAGGGATAAAGCTACTCCAAAGTCTCACACATCATTTAGAAATTATTGGTTCTACACCTCCTGCTACTTAGGTTCCTCTACAGCCGTCACAGCGGCTTCCTGGAATCACACAAGCATGGGCTCCCTTACACCGGGAGCCGTCAGGACACGGCATTGTAGTAGTTCAACCCCATTTTTGGAAGTTCAGCCTAGCTAAAGGCCATGTTCATGAAAAAGTTATGTAGCATTTATAGTTTGGTGGTTTTTTTTTTTTTTTTGAAAACTGCTCAGAAACACGTGGATGAACTTTCCGAAGTAAAGTATACGCTTTTCCAATCCATTACACTTCTTTTTTCCCCTGGGCACCAGCAGCTACCTTTCTGCCAGGCTCCCAAGGATACACAGGGCAAAAAGGGGGCAGGAGTCATCTCAAAATCTATTCCCTCCTTCAAACACACGGCCAGTTGTACAATGACTAAAAACAAACCTTCTGACAAGAGCGGTCCGTAGCGTAGCCGGCGCAGGGCTGCTGCAGCTCATGCTCTGGGCACCCTGCTCGGGTGCAGCCCTTCCCCTCGGCCGCTCCGTAAAGAGAAACACGTGCCCGACGTGCCCCGCGCCGTCCCATCTCCAAACGCACGGGGCGAAGTTCAAAACTCTTGCCTAAAAGGAAGAGAAGAGCCTGAAACTCCGGTCGGTGCTTCGGCAGAGGCGTACCTCTTCCGTAAGCACGCGTATCGGCAGGAAGGCTCAGCCTGTACCTTAACTGTTTTGGGTGACGTTTTCTGCTGTAGGGCTTGTTCCCCTCCGCGGCAAACGGCTGTAACGCACACGGAGCCTCTTCCTTCCGCCCTCACTTCTACTGCCGTCGCATCAGGGCTTTGAGGGAAGGATTGGGGTGGCTCACTTCCTCCAGGACCGTTTATACGTCGAGGTAGGCTGCCCTCTTCTTTCCCCAGCTGTTGGTTGATGCAGATTACATACCTTTCTAGTTTATTTTTAATTTGAAGGTTGAACATGTCCCAGATCAGAAGAAAAAAAAAAAATCAAACTAATCACCTCAAGGTAGAATTGAAAAACGCCCGTTCAGAGTTACAAGCGAGATGGTAATTTCACTTAAAAAAAAATTTGCTTTAAGATGTGGGCTATGGGACAGAATATTTGGCCTTAGAAGGTAGGAATGTCCTGCGGCTCGCTGCTGCTAACACTGGTGAGCCGGGCAGCC
>NW_010513850.1:0-478 GCF_000687285.1 Phaethon lepturus
ATCTTAAAGGTGCAGGAGCAGGCAGTCCCCAGTGCTGCAGGATGAGCTGGCAGGGAAGACGACCGGCCTGGATGAACAGGGAGCTTTTGCTGGGACTCAGGGAAAAGAGGAGAGTTTATCACCTTTGGAAGAAGGGGAAGGCAATTCAAGAAGAGTACAAGGATCTCGTTAGGTCAAGCAGAGACAAAATTAGAAAGGCAAAAGCCCAGCTAGAGTTCAACCTCACCACGGTCGTAAAGGATAACAAAAAATGTTTTTACAAATATATTGACAACAAAAAGAGAGCCAAGGAGAATCTCCATCCTTTATGGTATGCGGGGGGACACACTGCCACCAAGGATGAGGAAAAGGCTGAGGTATGTAATGCCGCCTTTGCCTCAGTCTTCAATAGCCAAACCAGATATCCTCAGGGTATTCAGACCCCCGAGATGGAAGACAGGGATGAAGAGCAGAATAAACTCCCCGTAATCCAGGCGGC
>NW_010513851.1:0-2203 GCF_000687285.1 Phaethon lepturus
ACTGTGGCCAGACTGAGCTCTAGCTGGGACCCTCCTTCCATGGGCAGGGACATCTTTCACTAGATCAGGTTGCTCAAAGCCCCATCGAACCTGACCTTGAACACTGTCAATGACGGGGCATCCCCAGCTTCTTAGTGCCAATATTCTTAACTTCACACTGGCAACAACGTGCCTTGAATCAGTGATGACTGGTTGAGTCGCTTTACTATCGTTCACTATATACAAACTCACTTCATTATACCAGTCAGCTTTACTACTACTAACCAGAAACCTAAGACAGCAAAACCAGTCTTTCTTCTTCAAGAAGAAAATTTACCAGTTCTCATGTCACGGCAAAACAATTTTACCTATTTCTTACTCCAGTAGCAGATATACAAACTAGCATGATTAATAGGGTAAAATATGGTTAAAGCTCAGAAACCAGCATACCCTTAGCCAGGCCCACAGCTCCTGAAGATACAATCATACAAGATTCCCACATTGCGTGCACGACTTCTGCTAACGTTAAAGCTGCACAGCACTAGCAAGTGGTTGCACAGAACACACATAGAAGAGTCTTCCTACATTAGAAATGCTTCCATGTTTAAAAATAAGTAATGCTGTTGCCCTCTACTTTTTAGCAAGTCATGGCATGTTATCAATCTTTTTTTCCCCTGAATTCATCCTACTTGTCCACATTAGCAATCTGCTAAGTACTGCTTTAAAAGCACAAAGGGAATGTTCTTAACAATCTAAGAAATAGAAGCTGATTCTGTACCTGTGGTCTTGCTCCTTACTCTTTTTTCAAGTCCGGCGGAAATATATTACCTTCATCATGAGTATTGGCTACGGAATACTACCCTACAAAATCTTTTTTTTCCAGAATAGAAATATACATTTCCATTGAAATAGTATAGATGTGAAATTTTTTATAAATTTATTCAACATACTTGTAATTTAAAAAACCCAATACACTATAAAATGCCATTTTTATTTATCAAAATCTAACCTAAAAAGCTTATATGCAAAAGACATAACTAAATACCACTCAAAATGGCCCAAAATAGAAGAAGATTATTTATTTTCTAGAACAATCAAAAAATAAATACATCAGAAGACAACGAATAGTTGAGGTAAGGTCTTTCAAAAGGAAGCAAACTGAGGACAGGACGGCATGCAAACAGCATAAACACAAATGCACTACATGGACATGCTAGCAGACACAAATTTATTAGAAAGAAATATGATTCTTAGCAACTTGAATTGGAAAAAAAAAGCACAAAAGTCTCTGGAGAATTGCTCCTTCCCCACCATATCTGACTGTAAATTTCACTAACAGGAGAGCCGCATCAGAGTCAAATACCAGAAAACTTTTTCCTCCCACGTTAACTCTTCTCTTCCTTCTTCTTTGAAACCACAAAATATTTTGCAGCGTGCTCTGTGTTTAAGCTGTTATCCCAGTAACTCTCAGGTATTACTTAGCCAGGGAGGCACTAGAAGAGGCACTAGATCAGGACTCATGAGTTACGATTACTATCACCTGCTCAGATAGCAAAATTCTTCAAATATTGTACACAGGTTCTATGAATGTTACAGGAGCTCAAAAGTGACACTTGGGGATAAATAAAGTACTCAGCCATTGCCAGCCTCGCAGTGCTGTTGCAATTAGAAAGTACGCTTACACCTCCTGGCTCTACAAATTCCAATCAGTATTGGTATTTGTTGATATCTGTTATCAGCTAGCAGCAGAGCTATGGAGGACATAAATATATATATGGTAGACCAAGCTGCTTCAAGATGTTACTATTATTGCAAACTTTTTTTTTTTTTTTTTTTTAAATTGCATCAACTGAGGGGTGGGGGGCATTGTCCCTTACTTGAGAACAGAAACAACCCATGTTCCTTCTCCTAACATCTGATGAAATACTTAAATGCATATAATGATGCATGACTACAATATTCTATTTCAGAATTATTCTGTTCAGAGAGAAAAAGCAGGTATATTAATGCATTAAAATTGTTTTACATTACAAAAAAAAAAAAAAATCTGTTTGCTCCAAGCTGCAGATTTCAGGAGTTTCATTAGGTTAAAAAAAATAAATGGGATTTCCATTACAACACAGACCTTGAAGCCTACTACAGCATTCTGGGACAGTGCTTACAGCTCAGTTTGAATTTGTTATTGGAGACTGCTATGGAATAGTTTGGGTTGGAAGGGACCTTT
>NW_010513852.1:0-13040 GCF_000687285.1 Phaethon lepturus
GTGCATCTGTTGCTTCAATAAATCACACTATCGATTGACTCAGCCAAGTGTGTTGTCTCTCAATGCGACTGTACCTCTGAGTGCAGCCGTGTGAGTTCAGGAGGTGTCTGGTTGAGTAGGTAATGTGATGTTAGTAGTGCATCTGGGCCTGTGATATTCCACACAAAGGTGTTGGGAGCAACCGGACTACTAACGCTAACTTTGGGCATCACTCAGAACCTAAGCTCAGCCGCCCCCAGTCCCTGTGATATCTGAGGATTGACCGGAAAGCAAGGGGGTTTAGTTTCTGCTAAATTGCTCTGCCTCTTAACGCAACACACTAATTCTTGATTAAGAATTTAAATGGATTATTAAGATTTTACTTAGACTAACAGTAAATCCTGGCTTTGCATATCAGGTATGTTCTTTGGCTCACAACTAGAGAATTTGTGCAACTAAATGATGGAGATTCAACCTGGTCTGTAACTTGGGTACAACAAATTGGTAATAAAATAACTACACATATATACAGACAAAAAAACTCATATGTCCCAGGAAATTTCATCTTGCACAAGATAGCTCAGAGGAATGGAACTGGTAACAACACTATCACTTGCCATCCTAACATATCCTTGATTTTTTTTGTTACAAAAGTGAATTTTGTCCATATCTTTGAAAGAAATAAAATAAGCCTTTGTTTATAAAAGTTGGTTCCCATAACTGTCTAAGTGATTCAGAATTAGATGTTTGAGCTGTTTGTATGATCTGCAAAACAGAATTTACGATTTCCCTTATTGTTTCTGTCCTTCTAGATCTAGACAGATACAAACTGTCCATACTGAATTTAAATAGCTCCTTACTCATCATGCTGCCTGTTTTGGATGTCCTTCTTGGGCATCTAATTTTAGCACATGATGTGCAGTTAGCTTAAATGCTTCACTCAGAGGTCTACATTCAATTCCAGAAACTGCTAGGTATTGCACTGCTGTGAGGTTACTTCCACTTACCCTACCAATCATTACAAAGGTCTCTCTGTTTAACCAGAAAGTTATATACTGCTCAGTGATTCCAGCGAACTACTGGCACAAGAAAGCCCTCCAACTTTCTCATAGGCCACTGGGATAGCCACAGAGGACAAGAATGTTCTGCATTTTCTGTGTAATGAGGACCAAATGTGAATCATTTAGAAATGCCTTGCACATTGCTGGTTTGGGTTGTGCATAGTTTATGAATCACTTCTCTGATGGATAGTCAGGAATAGAAATATTTCTAAAAAGATATACTCTATTGCCACTAAAAACTGCTTGTTAAAATTATAAAGCTTTTCAAAATGTAAATTAGATAGTCATCTTCTTTACAAATTTATAATCTCTTAGTTTTTAGATAACCATTGTTTGTAGCCAAAGCCACAAAAGACCTAGTCCTGAACTTGGCAAGGGATGCAAAGTGTAGTAAGAAGGACTTCTATGGGCATGTCAGCCAGAAAAGGAAGGTCGAAGAAAGTATACCTGCCAACGAACACGACTAGCAAACTGGCAACGACAGATGAGAAGGCTGAGGTACTTGACATTTTTGCCTCAGTCTTCACAGGCAACCTCTCTTTCCACACCTCTCGAGTGGATGGATTGCAAGGCAGGGACTAGGGGAGCAAAGTCTGTCCCACTGTAAGAGCAGATCTGGTTCAAAATCACCCGAAGAACCTGAACATGGTCTACGCGACCTGATGAGACGCACCCCAGAGTCCTGAGGGGATTGCTTGGTGTAGTTGCCAAGCCACTCTCCATAATATTTGAAAAGTCCTGGCAGTCAGGCAAAGTCCCTGGAGGCTGGAAAAAGGGAAACATTGCACCCATTTTTAAAAAGGGAGAAAGGAGGGCCCTGGGAACTACTGACCTGCCAGCCTCACCTCTGTGCCTGGGAAGATCATGGAACAGATCCTCCTAGAAGCTATGTTGAGGCATGTGGAGGACAGGGAGGGGATTTGAGACAGCCAGCATGGCTTCACCAAAGGAAAGTCCTGCCTGACCAGCCAAGTAGCTTTCTATGATGGAGTGACTACATCAGTGGACAAAGGAAGAGGTACGGATGTCGTGTATCTGGACTTCTGTGAGACCTTTGACATGGTCCCCCACAACACCCTCCTCTCTACATTGGAGAGAGATGGATTTAATGGCTGGACTGTTGGGTGGATGAGGAATTGGTTGGATGGTCGCATCCAGATGGTAGTAGTCAATGGCTCAAAGTCCAGACGGAGATCAGTGATGAGCAGTGTCCCTCAGGGGTCTGTACTGGGACTAGTTCTCTTTAATATCTTCATCAGTGACAGTGGGATCAAGTGCACCCTCAGCAAATTTGCAGATGACACCAAGCGAAGTAGTGCAGCTGACACGCCTGAGGGATGGGATGCCATCCAGAGGGAGCTGGACAAGCTCGAGGAATGGGGCCGTGTGAACCTCATGGGATGCCATCCAGAGGGAGCTGGACAAGCTCGAGGAATGGGTCCGTGTGAACCTCATGTCGTTCAACAAGGCCAAGTGCAGGGTCCTGCACCTGGGTCCAGGCAGCCCCTGGTATCAGTAAAAGTTGCATGATTGAGGGATCGAGCAGCCCTGCTGAGAAGGGCTTGGGGGCACTGGTGGATGAAAAGCTGGACACGAGCCGGCCATGTGCGCTTGCAGCCCAGAAGGCCAACCATATCCTGGTCTGCATCCAAAGCAGCGTGGTCAGCAGGTCAAGGGAGGGGATTCTGCCCCTCTACACTTCTCTGGTGAGACCTTATCTGGAGTCCTGTGTCCAGTTCTGGAGCCCTCAGCATAGGAAGGACATGGACCTGTTGGAGCAGGTCCAGAGGAGGGCCACAGAAATGATCAGAGGGATGGAACACCTCTCCTGTGAGGACAGGCTGAGAGAGTTGGGATTGTTCAGCCTGGAGAAGAGAAGGCTCTGGGGAGGCCTTACTGCAGCCTTCTTGTACTTACAGAGGGCTTATAACAAAGATGGGGACAAACTTTTCAGCAGGGCCTGTTGCTATAGGACAAGGAGTAATGGTTTTAAAGTGAAACAAGGCAGATTCAGACTAGGTAGAAGGAAGAAATTTTTCACAATGAGGGTGGTGACACACTGGCACAGATTGCCCAAAGAGGTAGTAGATGGCCCACCCCTGGAAACCTTCCAGGTCAGGTTGGACAGGGCTCTGAGCAACCTGATCTAGTTGAAGATGTCCCTGCTCACTGCAGAGGGTTGGACTAGATCACCTTTGAAGGTCCCTTCCAACCCAAACTATGCTATAATTCTGTCATCAAACTCTGCATGTGCAAGCACTAGCAATAGCACGTCAGGAAACCAGTTTCACGCCTAAACCTAGGCCTAACGACATGTCTTAATAATCTATAAATATGTAAGGAACCACTATTAGGATGGATCACATCAGTCTAATTCTAGGTCTTTTTCTAGCTCAGCAATGCCTGCTAATCCTCCCTGAAATCCTAGGGCAGCAGAGTCAGCTTCCAACCTGATCTAGCCTTTCACCCACGGCAGACCCAGGCTTTACCATAGAACATCACCCTTTGCTACTTTATTTCCAAACTGAAAAGTTAACCTCATTTTACTGTCTTTAATTGCTTCTCATGTGTCCGTTACGCTAGCACTGAAGGTTCTGGTTTTGCAATTATGCTAGTGCATATCTTTACCTCTGAAAATTAGTGCTGCTCTGAAAAAAACAGCAGGACCTGCTTGGCCCCATCGAAAACAAGAATAAAGTTGGGAGCTCTCAAACAATGCATTTGATATTTTACCAGTTTACCCAGAAACAAACTTAAAAATACTTGAAAAATCGGGCACTCATATTAAATCCTATTTGCCTAGCAGCTTAAAATAGTGAAAAGTGCAAAAAGGAAAAATATTTCAGGTAATTGTAGCTTAATAATAAATATATATTTATGAAAGCTGAAGCAATTAGTCTTCATTAGGGAGCACATGCTTGCCAAATTATTGGATTTTTTAAGTACAGCTGGTTTTAGTTCCATAATAAAATATATTAAATTTGATCTGCTGAAAATTTATTCATATATAAGGGTGTTATTCTCCTTATATAGTAGTCAGCTTATTAATTAAAAGTCAGAGAGAAAACTACTTCAAAACAGAAACTGTGTGTACCAAGGCTAGAATTTTTTTCTGAGCAGGATAAGCTCCAGAAAACATAAGTTAGCAAATGAACTAGAATGTCTTTCATAATCAATTTGTCCCTATTGTATATTGCTTCAGCATAAGGAAATACAGCAATCAAGATAGCAAGGATGTGTACTCAAAAAGACTAAATGCTGCAAATATTTCAGTAATATAAGGTCAGTTGAATTACACTATGCCTATTCTTGTATGTTTTTAAAGAATCATAGAATAACAGAAGGGTATTGGAAAGGACCTTCAAAGGTCATCTAGTCCAACCCCCCTGCAATGAGCAGGGACATCTTCAACTAGATCAGGTTGCTCAGAGCCCCGTCCAACCTGACCTGGACGGTTTCCAGGGATGAGGCATCTACCACCTCTCTGGGCAACCTGTGCCAGTGTTTCACCGCCCTCACTGTAAAAAATTTCTTTCTTCTACCTAGTCTGAATCTGTTGGGATCACCCTGCACGGCTCGACCTTAAGGAGAAGGCGCTGTGGCATTGAGAAGCTGGTAAACAGCTGGACATCTGCACAGCTCGGCCTTGAGGAGAAGGAGCTGTGGTAAACAACTAAGAGGAAGCAAAGGAGCACAGGAACACCTGCAAGCAGCAAATCCTGACTGTGTGAGAGGCGTGTGGACAGCGCGTGATATTTTGTATATAGCCAATTGCAATAGTGTGTGTAACAAGCTGTAACCAGTCATGAGTGTGTGCGCGGTGACTAAACAGAAATTATGATATATATTGGAGTCAGACAAGACAATATACGGCTTCGGAATATAAAAAAATTATGATATATATTGGAGTCAGACAAGACAATAAACGGCTTCGGAATATAACTGTCATAGAGTTGTGACGTCCATCCTTTTCCCTCTTTCAGAATCTACCCTCTTTCAGTTTAAAACCATTACCCCTTGTCCTATAGCAACAGGCCCTGCTGAAAAGTTTGTCCCCATCTTTCTTATAATCCCCCTGTAAGTACAAGAAGGCTGCAGTAAGGCCTCCCCAGAGCCTTCTCTTCTCCAGGCTGAACAACCCCAACTCTCTCAGCCTGTCCTCACAGGAGAGGTGTTCCATCCCTCTGATCATTTCTGTGGTCCTCCTCTGGACTTGCTCCAACAGGTCCATGTCCTTCCTACGCTGAGGGCTCCAGAACTGGATGCAGGACTCCAGATAAGGTCTCATCAGAGAAGAGTAGAGGGGCAGAATCCCCTCCCTCGACCTGCTGGCCATGCTGCTTTGGATGCAGACCAGGATGCGGCTGGCCTTTTGGGCTGCAAGCGCACATTGCCGGCTCGTGTCCAGCTTTTCATCCACCAGTGCCCCCAAGTCCTTCTCAGGAGGGCTGCTCTCAATCCCTTCATCTTCAGCTTGTGCTGATACTGCGGGTTGCCCGGACCCAGGTGCAGGACTCTGCACTTGGCCTTGTGGATTTGGTGTACTAGGATCATAGTTACATTAATTTAGGAAGAAAGTTTAGGACTGATGAGCTAGGGTTAGTGCTGTCTTACTGGGAGCTGTTTTAACAGTTAGGGTTAATATTGTTTTTTTGGCTGAGCAGATCCAATTGACATCCAGACATACCTAGATCTACAAGAAATTGCTGAGTTGGGTTAAACATGGTACCATCGCTTCAAGCTTGGAGAAGAACACTGAATTTGGTCTAAGTTGATGAGGTAGGGTTATGCTGAGATCATGGGACAGTTTCAGTCCTATAGTGATAATTTCATAGAGAAATGGTGGTATCTTAGGTACTAAGGGTACAAGCCACCTGAATATTTTTAAAGGGAAAGTGGCACTTCAAATTCAAACTGGAAACGATTTTGTAGTGAGAAGTGTTTTGCCACAAAGAAACGATGGGATTCTGGGTCCAGCTTAATTTTCTGGGTTGATCTACAGTTAGCTGATCCAGTTTGACATAGCAAAGCCATCAATCATGCAACTACCTTCCCTATTAAATTATGTCACATGTCTTGGCAAGGCACACATGTTGAAAAAACATACAGAATGCTACTGCTGCATGATAATCTAAATATAAAGACCTCCCTTCACTTCTCAACTTCTGCTCATTAGAAACCAACTCTTAGTTGCTAGCTGTCCCAGGTACTTGCCCATCCTATCCCATACATCCTGCCACTCATAACTATCCAGCCTTGGGGTAGATCTCTGTATGATATTCTTAAATAGTTGTTTAACTTTAAACAAGACCTGAAACATACTGAGGAATAGGAGCAACAGGCACATGCTAGTTTGAACAGCCCAAGGATATTAAAAATTCTCAAGATTCCTTTTGTATGTATGGAAAAATAAGTCCAGTAGAAAAAATAAGATTTATATGCTAAGTTATGCCTTCCTAAACTTTGGAACCTTTTCCTGAGGGATGTGAGTGACAAGGCTTCCACACATCTTTTTTTCTTAATATAACCACTGAAAAGATTACTTTCTGATTTGTTTTTTTATAAAGTTACCTGCAAAACTGCTGAAATACACTTTTCTTTACATTACTGGGAGTACAGAAGAATGCAGGGGTCCCCTGTTACATGGATAAAACAGTAATTGTCCAAGAAGTCTACAATAGCTTACAACAAATAAATTCTTAAACTTTATTGAAAAATAACATTAGCATTGGATATCACAACACCCAGGTAATTAAATTTACCTTGATGTTTTTACTATTAGCCTGTTTTTGTACGTTTATTAGCTTACAGTAGAAATTCTCACTGTGATTATTTTTCACATACTCTGAAGATGGAAATATATTTCCACATTTCGGCAAATTCACTAAGTAAAATACAGTTCATCACAGAGTCTTGAAGGTGAGATGAGGTTTTTTTATTGACTATAGAAGAGTTGAATGGCATGCCTAGAGATTTCAGAAATATGAAGGAGACCATGAAAGGTTCTGCAGTGATCACTTTTGCAGGATCTAGTTCTTTAATCTAAACTAAAGTTTTGGAATAATTATTTAAAACAATTGGGAAACTGAAGCTGAAAGCCCTGCCATTCTACATGTCCCATATATAATAAATCTGTCTTCTAAATTTCTTCTACTTCATGAATCTAACTTCACTGAAATGAAAGGAAATTAACTGTAGATTTGCCACTTTGGAAAATTCAATACGAATGCTCCACTGGTTTTCAAGGAGTAATGTTACCAAATTCTAAGTCAAGGAAGCTTTATAAATATTCTACTGATTTTAAATGAGCTTTTCTACAAAGCTTGGTTCAGAAGCAATACAAATTTTCCTTTGAAATTAACAGAATATTTCTATCACAACACCCTAATTTATGATTCCCTGAAAACGTTCAAGTAAAACTAATGGAAGACTTGATTCACTATACTTCTATGAATTTTACATAAGCTGCTTCCAGTTGCTAATGCTCCAGATTCAGTAATTCTGTCACAACAGTGTCTCTTTTACTTGTGCAATGCCAACAACAGTGGCATGTACACAGCCGGTACCACGGGGTGCTCACCTGAAGCAAAAAATGTATTAGTGCAATAGAAATTGATTATGTAAGTCATACAGGTTCAGATGGAAATAGAAATACGGGATTATCAAGAAAATTAATGTTTTTTATAAATCCTGCAATCGAACAGAAGCTTACAGTAAAGTTCAAGTACTAGTCATATCAGGACTCTATCAATTGCTATCGTATTTATTTATTTATTTTGCTAGCCTGAGCTATCTCATAAGATCACAAGCTACAAATTCAAATAGCTTTAATTCTCACCAACAGTAGAGTGACATTATTTGGAAACAAGGCAATCTATTAATACTAACTCCAGGCCTACCACAATAAAGTCTATAGCTTCATAAAAGGTTTCTGAATTTTCCTTTGTAAAATTTTGTAACTTTGGAAAATATTCTGTCACATTGAGAAAAATTTAAGAAAATATCATTAAAAAGTATATGAAAAGAATCTCACAAGTCTGAAACCATGGAGAGGAAACATACAGACTTCCAAAAAAACCCAAGGCTTTGGTACTTTTTCTCCTAATTCAGCCAAGTTTTGAGGACTGGATAGAACCGTAGGGTAACACTGTGATTTACACCACTCTGTCTTTGCTACAGAAAACTGCCTTGCTATAGAATAGTGGCTTTATCATACATATAAAATATTTCTCTATATTATAACTATACACTATAGAACTATAAATACTATATTCAACACCATAGTTTTGCTCTTAAGCATCTTCTTAGAAGGATGCATATAAAGAATGCAATATGGTTAGATCTGGACATAATACCACAGAATTTATAAATAAAAATTTGAGGGAAAATATAATGTCTCATTACTCATTTCAGTAATGCAGGATCTGAAACACGATTCTAATACAATAATTCTTGATGAAATCACTGTATTTCCATTAAAAAAATCAACTGTTCTTACATGTTGTAATATATCATATTTATACCTGAATTGAAATGAACAATTCAAACTAAGAAAAAATCTCAAATCACATACACAGAAGAGGTTGTAATCTCATGAAGTGTTACTTTTCACTGTAGAAATTACTGACATCTGAAATAATTAGGGATGACAACCTTACTAAAATGAACTAGCTAACTTTTACAAGACAAAAGCATATACTGAGATAAATTAATTCGTAAAGCAACTTTGCTAGAATCAGAAGAATTACATGAGGAAACAATGTGGACTTTTGACTTAACTCTGGTTGGGGACTATTAGAATGATGAAGTATCCTTGTATTTACTTCTTTTTATGTTTTTCACAGTAGAAATTGTATAAAATTATATCAAAATGATTATATAAAGTATTATTTAAGGCTCACTTCACTGTGCTTTAAGTACATCACTCCATGAACAGGTACAATGTATTAATCTGTTCGGGGCTGTATGGTCCTTCGGACAGGGACTTTTCTCACTGTAAATAAAAATAGACATTTCTTAATCAGGGCAAAACACTCACTGCTCTGTTGCACTGAACTCCTATCCTGCTTAGGGAAAGTCTCTTCTCATGCCAGGTGCCATAGAACTCACACTTTCTAAATGCCTGAACCCTTCTGGCACAAGAAACATTGCTACATATATCATCTTTAATAAGGCAGAGTTGTTAGCAGCCCTGTTCCTATCATAGTCAAATAAAAATATTTATGTTATGAACTCCTACTGTCACAGCTTTGCTGTCTTTCACAACTCCCCTTGCACAATGGAAAGAACAGTCAGCTCTACATATAGGATACCATTCTTATGCATGCTTGCTGCATTATCCACAACAATTATATTCCATTTGCTTTTGCTCTCTTCATCAAGTTTAAATAAGGTGAATTAGGTCAGTCAGGCTGGTTTTCTCTCCCAACATGTTTATGCTGGAATAATCACATTGAATTCATGGGAGTTAAATGACACATTTCTACTAAGTTCAGTTGATGGATAATTACAATTTCCTTCTTCTCTTCCCCTTCCCTGGAAGGTACACCAGCAAACCTGAGCAAAATAGTAACAAAACATCCACACAGGTTATTATACTGCCTACAAGTCATTAAAAGGCTCTCAGCTGTAAAGCTCACTAGAAAAGTAAGCCTGTAAAAAGATTTCCTGTCTTCTCCTTCCTGGCTTGCTGCTCCTCTTGCACAGCTCCTTCTTGAAACTCAGTGGCATGCATTTCCCTCTTCTGCTGGCTTCTTTCTGCTTCCTTCACTTCGTATTACACTTCCATTTTTGCACGCCCTCCTCCTGTGCCCTACACATTTGTCTCTTTGTCAAGATCATCTCTGGCTGCTTCTGTCTATCCCTATGACTTTATCCACATTAAGGCCATTCAGACAAGAGGTCCACTACTGACAAACATAAAATATGTAAGACAATCTCCAGAATTTTTAAGAATTCAGACAGAATTTCAAATACCAGAACAAATATAATCTCAAGCAAGTGATTATTTACATGCTACAGCAACCTACCCATGGACATTATGAAAATGCCTGCACATGCAAAGGCCCCATTCTAGCAGCTCCCATATTACACCCCATAATTTTAAACCTTTGACTATTTTATCTCACAAAAAATCCTCAATTTGTGTCATGGTTTTGTCTTGAACATTTAATAATAAAAAAATTTCTTAACTTCAGAACAAGCTCATGCTTACCATTATGTCATTCTCAATTTATTTAAGTTTAATTTTATTTCTCATTCTTGTTCTATAGTTTTCCTCTAAGAAAACTAGCATTGTCTTTTCTCCTAATATCCCATTTCAAATTTTCCTTTCCTATGCACCTTTATGCTTTTTTGCCACTAATTTCTGATTTTGTCTCCAATTAGAACTTTGCACCCTCCTCACTACTTCTATGTTTTACTTTCATATTCTTGATTCCTTTCCTCTCTGTCCTGCTCATTCTAGTAATTCTTCTGCTACCATCACCCCAGGCTATCATGCATACTCTGCTGCTCAGTCAGTTTCTCCATAGCGTTACCTAATTTCCTCATCAGCATAACCCTATCCCAAAGAGGATTTTATTGACCTCTAAATAATTAGCTTTCTTTTCCTCTAACCTCCTCAATAACTGCCCCTTTTCACATCCTTGTTCAGAAACCCAGCCAAGAATTTTTACACACTCTTTTTGGCTTTTCTGGTATTTGAAATTCTGTTTGAATTCTTAAAAATTCTGGAGATTGTCTTACATATTTTATGTTTGTGAGTAGGGGACCTTTTGATTGAATGGCCTTAATGTGGATAAAGTCATGGGACAGAAGAGGCCAGAGATGAGCTTGACAGAGACAAAACTGTAGGTAGAGTTTTATCAGCTAAGGTAAAGCTGCAGACAGCTTGATTCACTCCTTTTTTCAGATGGGACTATTAAACCACATTCTTCCTGTACTCCTCTGTGTCAAATTATCATTGAATGTTTCAGTGAACCCACGAAGGCTGGTGTCGAAAGATTGCAAAAGGTCATTTGTGCTACAGCCTTTGAGTCTGAGCCTGTGTTACCACCAACAAACTGAAAACCAAACTCTGAAGTTGTGTAAAGGGCGATTTTGTGACATGCTGTGACAGCGGCAGTAAAGAAAGTTCTGCACTATCACAAGAGCAGAGGTAGATTAGCAAGGGTGAAGAGGAAAGGAACAGATCTGCAGAATAATCAAGAAAATTTTAACTGTTCTGCTGCCTGTGCACATGCTCAATACCTCAAAATCAAGCCTTAAGAAACTCACTCAAAACTGCAGTGGGAATTCTCAGGCCGGAAAGCAAAGTACAGGAATCTTTGCTGCCATACTGTGTCATAAAAGCCGTGTTTGTGCACGTGGGCTCTATAGGTGCCTCTACGTGTGGATGGACAAATAGTTACCAGACAACAGCAGGACGAAGAGAGAAAAAATACATGCTGGGAGATAGCATATGAAAGCCTCCCAAGAACTCATAGTTGTCTTGGAGCAAAAATTGGTAATCTCAGGAGAGTGGGGAGCTGCTGACCCTGCCCAAGGCCTCCAGCACACACTGGTACCCATGACGGGTCATTGTAAGCCACACCACATCCAAGAAAGCAGCAGCTGCTATAGGTGGACGAAGACTACAGGGCAGTATATGTGCACACAACTACTGAAATGAAGGACTCTGTGTGTGACATCCTGGAAACTCCCGGAGTGTGGGTACGAGCCGCTGCTCCTGAGTGAAATGCTGGGGTTGGCCTCTCTGCTGCTGCTCCAGCTGGGCGACCGTAAGCATGTGCACTACATGAGGCAGTATCTGCATGTTCAACGCAAACAGTTATCTGCTATTAATAATAACAGTCTAATTATTAAAATGTTCTAACAACTCTTGGTTGTGATCTGTTTCTTTCCCTGACTTAATACTCTATCAGTGATATTTACACTACCTGCTACAAAAAAGCCACAAAAGTACATAGGTGTCAGCTGGATCTTGTAAGTCTGTATTTTAATCCAGCTGCCAAAGTCTTAGACAATAAAGCTGCTCAGAATTCCTCCCAAAAGTATCCATTATTACATCTCCTGCTTTCTAGTGAGCCCTATATCAGATATATATTTATAGTATTTTACCAGTATTCATGTGTACTGGTTTTGGCTGGGATGGAGCGAATTTTCTTCATGGCAGCTGATACAGTGCTGTGTTTTGGATTTGGGGTCGTAACGGTCTTGATAACACTTGGATATTTTAGCTCTTGCTGAGTACACAGGATCAAGGATGTATCAGTTTTTCACATCGCCCTGCCAGTGGCAGACTGGGGGCCTGCAAGAAGCTGGGAAGGGACTGAGCTGGGACAGCTGACCCCAGTGATACCCCAGGCAATACTCAGCAACAGAAGCTGGGAGAAGAATCAGGAAGGGTGGGGAGTTCGGAGTTATGGCTCTTGCCTTCCCAAGTCACCTTTACATGTGATGAAGCTCTGGTTCCATGCAAATGGCTAAACATCTGCCTGCTGATGCAAAATACTGAGTTAGTTCCTTATTTTGCTTTGCCTACATCCACAGCTTTTGCTTTACCTATTAAACTGTCTTTATCTTGACCCATGTTTTTTCACTTTTGCTTTTCCGATTCTCTTTCCCATCCTACTGTGAGGGAATGACCGAGTGGCTGCATGGGACTCAGCAGCTTACCGGGGCTAGCCCACAACATCATGGTAAATCCAGGTTTTTCTAACGTTAATTTGCAGATTAATTACCCAATTAAATACCCAATTTAGAAAAATACAGAAAGCCGAAGCCACATCAGATTTTAAGTATAAATGAGGCTTGCCTTTTTTTGTCTTGGCCCATGTTTTCATCTATCTAGTGTAACGGGCACAGCCAGACTTAATCCGTTATTTTTTTGGTAGAGCTAAATCTGGCTGGGGCGAGATTTTATGTCGTCGGAAACGCTGGGGCCCGGATTTCACTAGTGGACACCTATCTCCTGGCTGCCAATGGATATTTAGCCTT
>NW_010513853.1:0-35171 GCF_000687285.1 Phaethon lepturus
TCCCGGGTGGGACGGCGGTGCCTCTCTACGGCAGCGGCGTAAAGAGCTGCCGTTTTACTCACGCGACGTTAGCGTAGCTGGAAGTCTGCGCCTCTGCGTTTTGCTCCGGCTCCGCGCAGCGGGTTTTACGCAGGCTGGGATTTCATACGGCCCCCGCCGCTTTGCACCTGGATCTCCCTTACAAAATTAGGGGGTACTTATCAATGTGTAGGAGCAGCGATTTGACGAGAGGGGCGTGTGGGGAGGTGTGGGCTGAGGCTGAAAATCAGGCCCTGCGTCTAAATTAAGCAAAGATCATTAGTGATTCATAAATGAGAAACGTAGGGAGGAAAAGGATGGGCAAACCAAGCCAGAGGTATGTGATGTAGTCACCAGGGTAGCACCTCTGCACACACCGTCGTCACACTGGTACTTGTTTAATTAAGTCTAATTAAAAAAACCCCAACATATGTCTTGTAGTCAGTTAAAGAAGATGTTATTATCACTGGTGCTTTTTCCCGACCAGAATGTTACTGCTGAATTGTTAGTGTTTTATATCCATTCTCTTTTTAACTCATCAGAAGCAACTTGTGGTTATAATATGAGCCAAATAAACCTGCATGTGGGTTTTGGGGTTTGTTTTGCTTGTTGTTGGGTTTTTTGTTTGTTTGTTTAGGGTTTTTTTAAAGAATTAATTACTAGTGGGTTATTAGAGTGAAAGAAAGGGTTAGTAGAATGGCTTGTATGAACACATAAATATCCATGCAATCAAATGATAGAGAAACTCAACCAACTGTGGCTATTCCTGCTGGTCCTGTAGCCATCACCATTGAAACTTGAATGTAGTGTGAGTAAATGGAAGAAAAGTAACATGAACTTTCCTCTTGTTTTCCTATTTACCCTCATCTTTGACTCTCTTTAGATTTCATACCTTTTTAGGCACAAATTGTCATCTGGACAAAGCACCTTACCTTCTTTGTTAAGCAGTGTGGAGATCTCAGAGGAGGTGAAGACAGCACAGGGACTTGGAAGACCATAGTTAGACAAGCTGTCTGAAAAACTGGATTTTAAGAATTAAGTGAAGCTGGCTTTTATGTTTGTAAGCTTTGCTCTTTGTATGTGTCTGTCTTATTTCATGCTGTTTATGAGTTGCAATGAAGTAATGCTTTAGGAGGCAGAAAATTGTTTGCTGTTAAATCTTGGAAAAGGGCTAAGTCGAAACATAAAATACAAATATTCTGGTGTTAAAGGCACAAGTCTGTGGTTAACTTAGGTGGACTTATGTCAGTAATTAAAATCCTGGCTGACAAAAGTTTTGAATTGTATATTGTGGAAAACAGAAGAGGACAGACATGGAAACATTTAAGGAAACCATGGCAACAAACAGCTCAGTAGCTCTGTACAGGTAAGAAATGCATGAAATGTATTCATAAGAGGCTTGAGGAAAAAAACCTCTGCAGCCGTAGGGAGCCGGGGAAGCAGTTAATGCCTGCCAGATAAGACCAAGAGAAAAAAACACTCCCCTTAGGATATTTCCTAAGAAAATTTCACACATCACCTCTTTCCCAGGGTTTATATCTGCGGTGTCTTGGGTATGTTGTGAAAGCTGCAATGAATCAGTGCTTACTTCCACTGCTAGTCAGAACGTCAGAGCAAAGAGGTTGTGGAGTCAGTGCCAATGCTCCAGCCTTTCCCAGATCCATGGGACAAGAAGAGTCTGGAGAAGTTCTACTGGGGTTTATCGGACAAACAGGTGATTCATCCTCCTGGAGAAAATGTCCATTCTGAAGGACTCCTGCAATGATCCCTTGACCTTTAACTTCTTTGTTAGCTGTGCTTGAGGGAACTTTGTAGCTCAGCAGTCCTTAAAATTTGTTAGCAATATTTTAAATCACAGTATTTATGGCTTCATGGCATAGATTTCAGGTTGTCTGGTGTGACCTTTTTTTGGTCTGTTTTCTGTTTTGAGGAATGTATTGTCTTTGAGTACTTATCAGTGTGGATCCAGAGGCACATGTATGCTTTGTGTATGAGAAACCAGACTTCTGAATAGCAGGATCTTTTGAGAACACGTATATAATCCCTGACCTCTATGTGAGGCCATAATGAACACAGAATTCATGGTTCTTCCCCAGCACTTTTCAGATGCAACTCAATGACTGCTCAACTCATCCTTTTTGAGAACTTTAAAACTTGTAAAACCTTTTTACAAAGGTGTGAAAAGCTTTTTTTTTCCTTATTTGAAATGGATATTTTTTAAAAAGGCTCTATCTAGCAGCCTTGTCCAATAGGATTCAGTGTTTTACATCCATGATGGCTTCTACGCCAAATTATGAACCTTTGGGATTTATGTACAGTCATGATCTGTCCTACTTGGAGAAAGTTGGGCCCCAGAGTAGTGTTCAGCATGTTTGTCTTCTGTCTGAGAATGCAAAAATTTGCATATTCTTGGTTTGACAACCTAAACACTAGCCATCTCAGTATTTTTTAAATGTAATTATAGTAATGTCAGACCAATACCCAAGCTCATGACACTGAAGTCTCCATGAGGGAGCCTGTGATGGAAAATAAACATAGTTCCAAAAATCTTTGTGGGATTCTTCAAAAAGAGGACTAAGAACATTATATTGCTCTGAAGCTAAAGACTCGGTGTCCTCTTTTGCCCCTTGCGCAAAGATACAGAATACACTGTGAGGTGATGGGTGCGAAGGGAACCTTGGTACTAATCCCAACATCACTGTCCATACTGGTAAACCAATTGAGGAGCAGTGGTGCACCCAAATAGAGGATTTAACACCTTGTCCGACAGTGTCCTCTACAGGGAATTAGCAGTTAGCACTGATGTTTGTGGCAGTTGTGACACTTCATAAGCCCATACCTCATCAACCCCACTCAACTAATTGTTTTCATTGGTTTCAATTGAAAAATCTTCCTCTGTCTTTGTGGAAAGGAACTCTGAGGAAAATTCTGTTGGATCCCACTGGAGTGATACCACAGGTGACCCTTCTGGCTACCAAGGATTCATAACCATTATTGCACGCCAAGGAAGTGATCCTACTGTCCACCAGCATCTTCATCCAGATGGTCTATGCCAAAGCCAAGCACCATCCTCCTTTGCATGTGCCAGATGAACTGTGTCAGTCACCTGCAGTGGGATCTACGCTGGCACACACAAGGAGGAATCATTTATCCTATGGTGGTGCTTTGAGATGCTGCAGCCAGCCTGGACTCCCACCCACACCACCATAAGTTTTGAAGGGTTTTCAGGAACTTCCCATACAACAACAGAGACCCTTAAGGTGCATCACCCACCCCAGGGAACATAAGCCCTGCAAAGACCCCATTATCGTACGCACCTACAAGGCTGTGAGGGTCCGAGAAGTGCCTGTCACAGCTGGGTAACTTACTGCTCTCCCAGTGCTTTACACCAGCTGCCTCCGTACTGCCTACAACGTTCAGGAACTGAAAAAAGAGAGCAGAAATAGAAGCTGTTCATCAACTGCAACTGTGCCAGCAGAGGCTGGTGACTGTTGTCGCAAATGCTGTCTGTGGGACAGAAATACGGCCTGAAACCACAGAAAATGCAGGTGAAGCGATTGAAAACTTAGGAGGAAGAAAACAAGCTTAAACAAGCTAAAGGCTGGAAAACCACAGGGAAAAGAAAACATTACTTCTTGACATTGGATTCTAATCTGAATAAAAACAGAGTTCAAGGCTTGCTACAAAGGATCAAAGAGATCAGATGACTAACTGGCAAGAATGAAAATGAGGATTAGAAGTGGCAGACGGGAACCTGAACTGGAAAGCAAACCAAAGCTTTCTGCAGCTGAAGAGGCTTGGCAAGAAGGATCAAACCATCATGGAGAACGAAAGCTTCAGGCACAATGAAGATGAAATAATGCTTGCAAAATCCCAGGTTGTGATAAAGGAGGCCGATTGCCTAAAACTGTACCTAAAGTGCCTGTCTCTGCTACTTGGCTCTTTTGTGGAGTATTTTTGATGAATTAAGGTTTGGTTCATATACAGCATTGAAATTTAGATGATTAACTAGGTAGTACATTTTCTTGGAATTTAAATTATTTAATTCATGCATATGTTAGAAGTAATTCCATCTGTTACAGGTACAATATCTCCAGAGGGCTGGTGGTATCTGAGGGGATGGAAATCGGGCAGCAAGCCTAAGTGGGTCTGATGTACACCTTCATGAATAGGATAAGTGCCCCTCTCTTTTCACAGTCAATATACTCCAGGTAGTGTGGGGGAACTGAACTCTTTTTGGCTCTGTTAATTCAGCTCCTCATGAGCCAGTTGGTGCTGCTGAACTGGTACTTGCCCTTTACCAGAAAACCTGCTAATGTATTTATCTTTACAGAGTTGTGTACGTATCTGATGAAGCCTGTCAGGGCCGTGTCTTGGCTCCTGACTGCTCAGCTGCTCCTACCCAAATTGTCACATTGACCACAGCTAATGAATTTATCTCAGGACTCAAATAGACCACCATAGGTTCAGTGGAGACCTTCCCTGTTTCTGGTGTCATTAATAGGTATGAAATCCCTGGGACCACCAAAATGTTTGCAAGGTGTTTGAATTTATGGCTTTCTTCAGCTTTGAGGCCTCCTTCTGGCTGTGGAGAGGGCTTGGGGGCATCTATGGTTGCACAGAAGATTTCAGTAGTAGCTGGACCTGCAGGTACTTTCTTTGCTGCAGAAATAGCTAAGTCCTGCTGTTCATCCTCCAGGTACCATTGCAGTGATCTGAGGATCAGAAAACATAACAGATACCCCATTACAGAGAGAAACAGGAGTTTGATCTTTTCTGATGTTTCAGGCACACCTTTGACCCTTCTTTCTGCAGGATTTTACAATATTTCTGCTCCCAGCTGTGGTTACCTTGCACAGGTCTTGTTCTTCCCTGCTTCCCTCTGCATTTGGCATGCTACGGTGGGGAGAGATGAGCTCAGATCGCTGCTTCGCTTTGTCCCATCCCTGCCGTTGATGGGACAGCCTTCTGGGGCTCGTTGCAGACAAGTAATTCAGAAAAACTTCACTGAATTGTCCTGAAGACTGAATTAGCTCCTTGCCTTTTTACTGTGTGAGAGAGGCGGGTGGATAACAAGGGTGACAGAAAATTACCTTTTTCTTATCCCTTGATGTGGTCCTGAGTACAGCTTGGCTGTGACGGTGCAATAAAACTGGCGTTGGGATTGATTGCAAGTTATTACATGATCTTTCTGTAGAAGGATTTCTGAGGTGAGACAGGTGTGTTTCAGCAGGCAGGGAGGGAACGGAAGAGAGAGGTGCTGTTTCTTGGGGTGTTCTTTGTTATATTTAAAGTGTCTCTAAATACAATTGCAGAGACTGGTCCATGAATTCTGCAATCAGGCGCAAATATAAACCAGTGTAAATAACAAAGTGAGTGGAAATAAATATTCTTTACAAGGCTGGT
The DNA here is from genome assembly GCF_000687285.1 of Phaethon lepturus. NCBI lineage: Eukaryota > Metazoa > Chordata > Aves > Phaethontiformes > Phaethontidae > Phaethon > Phaethon lepturus. Next base: position 5,425 of record NW_010513853.1, read on the forward strand.
TGAAAATTTTTGCCTGAAACCATTCTTTAGTGTCAGATAAGATAGTCAATGATAAAATTATGATTTATCTTTTTTTTTTATAGTATGTCCTTTCCTCAAAAATGTTGAGATTTCTTGGAAAACAGTGACTTGTCGAGTCCTTGACTTGACCTTTTGGGTTTTGTGTGATTTTGGTTTGTGTGTGTACACACTGTATTGTGTCAGATAAAATATATGTAGCATGGGAAGGGCTAAACTTCCAGTTTATGTTGTGATATATGGGAAGAATATTTGTGCCTTCCAGAAATGTCTGATTATGTTCAGGTGGTTCAGTTGTCTTATAAACTAAATAGTGACAGGGACATGCAAACGGAGAAGGATAAGGAAGAAGTGTTTGTGGCTAAACAGAGCCATACAGGCTTACATGTTTCATGATTTGAATAGAGACGGTGTGGTCTGATAGCACGAAGACTGGGTTGGGGTTTTTTTTCGTTTGGGGCTGGGGGGGTCCCGCAGTTCTGACAGCAGGTCAGAACTTGGGTATGTCACTTTCCCTTTCTCCTTTGCATCTGCTATTTTGATTGCGGATTCACCGGGGAAATGGAGCTTCTCCCCTGATGTATTTGTACAACACTGAACTCAGTAGAACTGTGTTCTTAATTAGAGTGTTCTAATATGGATGTAATACAAATAATAATAATAATTAATTAGGCATTTAATCATCATCAGTATTTACATAACATTGCCAGCATTTCATGCAAATGTTTTATCCAAATATTTTGTGGGAATTTTCCCATGTACTCTTCTCACAGTAGTGCTATACATCTTCATAAGGGAGAAACTATATTTAGGGGTTTTATGTTTTTTAACCTTTCTCGCTCTCTCTTAACTAGAATGCAATGTTCTCTCTTGTAGGTAATAAAATTTTCCCAACCATTTAAAAAGGCTCTTTTTGGTTGAAGGACATTGCGCATTAGACCATAACTAGGCTGCCCCTCATGACAGCCACTGTCCTTATGAAAGCTCTTTAAGTAACCTACAGTGTAGATTTCCACAGAGAATATCTTGCAGATGCTGGAATGCACAGATTTATTTAATTGCTTTTGGTATAGTTTAAGCAGCTGATTCTGTACAGCGTGAACTTTTTTATAACAGGCTGAGTACAGCGTTATCTCAAAAGTTTAGCTAGCCCACACTGATGCTAACACTGGTAAAATGAGTGCACAAAAGTGTCAGATCTCAGGCTGGTGGTCAAACTTGTACATTATTCATGCATATTGCATCCCTCTGTAGCAGTTGAAAGAAAAAAAAGACTTACAAGGCGAGAAGAAATAATGCCAGTACCGTAAATTACAAAGACTCGTGAAATGGCAAGGATATACATGGCATATTGCAGGGCAAAAGCAGTTTTGACTGTGTTGATTTAACGCTGGTGGCAGCGTTACCACTCTGTGCCTTGGCCCGAGTTCCACATTACTGCTGGATAGCAAACCAGATTCTTCTATTGCCAACACCACAGAGAAGAAAAGTTGCCTTGGGCAGAAAAGCAACAGGTTTAATTGCTGCAGTTTGAGTTTGAACCTGAAAACTGCCTAGGTGCCCGGGCACCGGAGCAGCGTGGCATGGGAGCACGCACAGGCAGCTACAGGGCTCTTTGCCTTCTCTCTGCAGCAAATCTGTGTGTGGTCTGTAGGTAGCTCCCAACGCGCTGGCGCAGGGTGAGTGGTCAAGGCCATCTTCTCTGAAGGGCTGGAACAAGGATTCCTATTAAAAAGACTGGTTGCAATGAGATTGCTGTGGCCTTTGAGCTGCCCTCTTCTGATGGAGGTGCCATTCTTAGTACTACTGCCCAGCAGAAAACACTGTCCTTGTCAAAATATCCTGAGGCCTGGTTGGGTCTCTCATTTGGAGCTAACACAGGGTTTGTTAGCAAAGTCTAGATGGAAATGTAGAAAAGACAAATATGCTTCTTAATTTGCATAATGTCAAATCAGGGATTAATGAGATCACATCTGCTCTTTGCTCTGTGATAGCTGGTATGTGATGTTTGCATTTCTTATATCTTATGGTGGTCCGAGGGTTTACTGGAAATGGTTATTTTCTTGAAATTTGGTTCACTGGTCCCTACTTCTCAAAAGTGGGACAGTGCCTCCCCCTAAGAGACCCATCAATCTGCCTCCGCGCCTCCCATACATTTTTTCCTTCTCTGTAGACCAGACCAATTTCCAGAATAAAAAAATCCTGCACATTGGTTGTAGTTTTAACCGCTGCATAAGAGTAACATTCATGATGAAGGGGGGAGAAAGGAGATCTCTTTCCTGTTCCTTCTCCCTTTTTTAGGTGAGAAGCTGTTGAGAGAAAGCTGGAGCTTTCCAAGGCAGAGTTTCTGAAAGAATCTGGAAACACTGTAGTCACTGAAATATTGTCCTTCCCTCATTTTTCCAACACTTGCCAGCAGGGCTTTGGCAAACTTGGACAACAAAGTTTTTTCTCTGCAAACCTAGGATTCAGTTCTTGCAGGAGTGTTGCACACGCTCTTGGAAAGGTGTGCGCTCTCCAAGTGAACAAGGTACCCTGTGCTACTAGGTGGTCCTGCTCTATCACAACATTTAAGTTAAAAAAGTAGTTTCACTTCATTCTATTAAGGTAAGGAGTGAATAATATGGGAACTGCAATCATGGGAACAAATAGACACGAGAACACAATTTTAGATTGCTTATTAAATAAGCTCCTTTTTTTGCTGTTTCAGCATCTTGGCTAGCTTGAAAGACTGGCTATTAACTTCTCCATCCTACCCCAGAGGGGTGCTAGGCATTCCTCAGGCTGCATCTTCCCCATTCCCATTTTCATTCTGCCAGGGCATCTTTTCACCTTCCCTGCACTGGAATATCTGACCTGCAAAACCCCTCAGAGTAACTGGGAAACACCACCAGTTATTGTGGTGGCTTGACCTTTTCTCTTCCTCAACCTTTCTGAAAGCAAGCTGCTATTGTGCTGCTTAATTTGTATGTCTGTCTTTGCCCAGCTGGCTTTTTTTGTTATAATTTCCTGCAAGCAGTGGTAAAATTTCCTGAATTGTGTATTGTGAAAAATACTTTTTTTTAGAATTATTCACTTTGATATAGGCATCATTAGAAGATGAAACATGACTCAAGACAGTGCCATGGAGAAGGGGATATTTGGGCTCAGAAACAACTGTGCACTGTTAATTGAGTGGAGATGGATCAGAAATGTGTTCTACCAGTGGCTGCTATTCTGTATTCCACTTGGACAATAAAGTGTGGCATTGAAGGGGATGGTTTCCAGCAGGCTTATCTTTGGCAACCATAGCCAAGCTATTTGGCACACTGGTTCTCTTAAAATTAAGTGAACGCAAAATGCAGTCAAGCTCCTTTGTGAAAGCAAACAATGAAATAAGGGATGTCCGTGCTCAAAGCAGGAGACAGAAATATCGCAGAAAAAAAAAAAACAATCTTTGAAAGATGACGGCGGTGACTGGCGGGGGGGAGCAGGATTACCGTTGTTGGGTAACGCAGAGCAAGGGCCGTGGGTGGAACACAGCTGTGGGTGTTCGCTCTGGAAGCTGGAAGGCAGGAGCTGCAGCAGGAGAGGCAGGAGAACTCGGAGCACCAAGACCGAGCTCCTTTTGAGCAGATTGGTGTGCTTGGAAGTGTGCCCAGATGAACCGTTTCTTGTCTGTTCCTCTTGTGCTCAGGAAAGCAGAATGATAGGTACATTCTTTGTGTATAAAAAGAGTTGTAACAAAGAAATATCTGACTCAAATCAAGCTTCATCACCTAATAGAAACAATTCAGCAAATCCCGAACATTGGCTTATTATGATTAGAAGGGGAAAACAACAAATTGAATAGATGTAGGTGGGCATGGCTTTTCCACTGGAACGAACAGAAAATGCTGTTTCTGTAACATGAACTATTTTCATTAGAGAACCCTTCGCTGTGGATGTTTTTGATTTAACTAAATGTTTTAACTAGAGCTGGTTTGACTCTAGGTAGAATGTTCTGTTTCATGTCGGTTTACTAAAATTACTGCTTCCTCTCTGCACCCCATGAGAAAAAAGTCTTTGCAAAGTCTCTTCCCCAGAGAACAATGTGTTCAAAGAAATTTAGGTTGAGCTGATGCACTAGGAAGTGCTTTTTAGGCATCTGTAATGGATTTTCAAGACAGTGGAAATATCTTCCTTCAATTAGAGATGTTAATATTTTTGACATTTCAAATCAGATGTTTTTTAGAGTTTCAACTTTGGAGAAAAAATAATCATTCAACCACGGATTGTACAAAATTTGGACAAAATCTGTCTCTTCCTTCAGGATGGACATTTCAAGTTGCAATCAAAATACTTAAATCCTAATGATCCCTACGTCTGGTCTTCCCAATGCATCTTGTCCATTCTTTGCTGGTGTGTCTGTAAACCCTTCAGGGAAGGAAACATAATTTTCCTTTAGCATCTTCTGAGGAACCATTAAAGCTTCAACAACAACAGCCATAGTAAGAACAATGCCGTTATTCATCTCTCTCCTACCTTCTTCTGCTTTTCCTCAGGCATTTTGTGTCATTTGACTTCTCTTTTAACCATGTTGGAAGGAGACATCTGTAAGTTTAAAGCTGATGTAGAAGGTTGAAAAGGGAGTCCATCAGTGTTGTCCAGCGTTAACAAAATCCGAACACCAGGGAAGCGGAGGGCTTTTCTTCCTCGCACATAGACACTGACACTCATTCCAGATGGCAGGGACAGTTGCCTGTAGTACCTATTAACACCAGAGTTTCAAGTCCTGATGGAAATACCTAAAAATAAATTCATAGCTGAGATGTCTTAAAATCTGCTGATGGTTCAGAGCGTTATGTAGATGCCCCTGAGACTAAGAAACGTGGGGGTCTCCTTTTCCTTTTGTTGGAAGCTGGTCCACTGTCCCAAAAAAATGCAGGATTCTTGGCATCTGAGAAAGCAGAGATTAGAAGCTTGATGGGCCAACAGTGAGTGAAGCAAGGAAGTGGCCAGTTCTTACCAGTATCAGTCTGGTGTCAATTGCTACCGTGCAAAATTGTCTGTGCTGGATTTTTGCCCTCTAGTCAGTCTGTCTGTTTAGATGAGGCTGCTGTTCATTTAAAATAAAATAACACTGCAATGGCATAAGGAAAATTGCAGTTCTGGGAAACCCTCTTTTCCCCTATCCCGCATACACCCGTCTTTTGTATTAGCCTTTGCCAGATCATTAAAATTGTTTAAGACATTTTTTGCAATTAAAAACTGATTCTATTAAAAGCTCTTGTCTGCCTCTTGATGTTAAGTTCCTATTGCAGATTGAGGTGAAAATAACTTTGTGATGAAGTTCAGTTTTTATGCTGTTTGCTGTAAAGTGGGCTTTGCTAGTGGTGATAATTTTTACTAATGACACTGCCAGTCACTCCTTATGGTCTGGAGTGATTTGCTTGTTCTAAAATGAGCTAGAAATTACAAATATCTCACTTTTCCCTAATCTTTGATCTGAGAACAATCCATTTACAAGTAAGAGTCAGCTAGTCAGCTGCCAGACTAGCTTTATCCATTGCATCAGAGGAGATCCCAGAGGTGATCATTTGGGAAAGACTGTGAACAGCAGTAGAGCTGGAAATTATTTGGAGGAATTCTTGCAGAAACAAAGAGACAGACTTCATTCTGAGAGGTTAATGGGTGCATCGGGTCATGGACGAGAGAGGTGGTTACTCCTGTTGAGTACCGTGCCCAGCTTTGGACATGGTACTTCCAGAACAAAGCAGGTCACTGGAAAGAGGGGCCACAGGGATGATAAAGAAGTCATATTCGCTAAACTGTGTGGAAAGCATGATGTGTCTGCATCAGTTTATGCTCAGTGAAGGGCAACACAAAAGGGAACAAGACACAGTTCTTTCAGTATGTCACAGATGGTGATGAAGAGGATGACGATCAGTTGTTCTTTATGCTCAGTACAGGGAGGACAGGAATTTAATGGATTTTCTTCAAATGGATCAGTGGTAGTCTCTGTATAAACACAGAAGGCTGAAGCACAACCAGAACACTAACTGCAACTGATTTACCAGCTTTGTCAGCTTCTGTATATTGAGTTAACCACTTTACTTCATAGTCTTACTGTTTAATCTTCCTTACTTTTGTAACAATCAATTTTATTCATAATTTCATTAATTTTTTTGTGTTGTTATTTGTAATATGAATATTTTTCCTCACCCAAGACATGTTGGAAAGTTTGCTTAGAGTCACCCAGATGACTGACAACTGTGCCGTTATTCTCATTTTAGGCTGCCACTCAAGCAGTTAGTAAAAATGGCCACTACCACCGCATGGAAGGTGGTGGTTCCTACCTGAACCAGAGCATCGTGGCACCATCGTTCCTACTCCTTGGTCTCAGGTGGGAAGAAGTGGGTGCTCGAAACCTCACTGCGCAGAGCAGGGGTATTCAAGATGTACAGAGGAACTGTGACGTTCGGCAAGGTTTTTGGTTATGCAGGGATCCCCCAAAAAGGCGAGGTGCTCTCAGTATCAGCTGCTGAGCAGGGATAATTTTTAAGGATTTTTAAAATTTTTTAAGGATAATTGCAGTTTTGGAGTTTGGCACCTGAAGCTTGCCTAAGTTTTGCATTAGGGTCTGGGTTCTGTCATAAGCCTGGTCCTAAATGTTGAGCAATCAGAGATTTGATAAGGAAAAGGCTCTAATAAAACCACAGATGATGCTTTTGGGAACATCTATGTGATGCGGTTATAAGCGTTTATACCAAGAGTAGGAATTTATACACCTTTGTATTTTATTAGAGGATCAGGCGTGTTTAACATTTCACAGAGTAACTTTCCACATGATGATTCCATGCATTATGCCCATCTTAATTAAAATGTAAAAAAAGGGGAATATTTTATTCACAAAATGAATATGAGAAAACTGAATTACAACTGATACTCTACCTGATCTTTCTTTTTTTTTTCCCAGATGATTAGTTCCATGGGACCAGGCTGAACATAGGCTGTACAAATAATACCAAATGTTAAAGGACTCTGTTAAATAGGCTAGCATTTAAAAAAAAAAAAAAACACTGAAAAAACAACACACAGCATAAAGCCCCTGGAACAAAATGACTCCATTCATGTCAATGAAAATCTTGTCATTCACTTCAGTGAAGCCAGGTTTTATCTGCCATTTCACCTCACATTATCTTATAATATGAAAATAAGTTTCTGCTACCTATATAACTAGAGAATTAGAGTACAAGGTAATCTCCTCTGTAAAATGGCAGGCTTTTGTTCGAAATGTCTACATTCATTGGTTTTATCTGCCTGATCATCTCTTTTCCTCTCTGATGAATGCAAACTGTTTGGGTAATTTGCTTTGACCAGATCTGTGTCTGTGAGATCTTAAGTGGAAAAACTATTTGCATACTTAAGCATCCTGAGAACAGAGAGTGGCATTATAGTTTGGGATTTGGTTGGGGGGTTTTATCCCCTGTGCTGGGCCAAGAGAGACACTTTACATTTATATGTAGTAATTACCATTCCTAATTTTTGTAATTAAACTGCCTTGTGAAAAATGTAACATATAAAATGGAGGCTGCCAGGCTAAGCTCCCTGGCTGTCTGCTTTCTTCACTTTTAACGAACCAGCCCATAAAAGTTTGGGTATCTGTTTCTCTCTTCTCTCCTCTCCTCCCCTGACTTTTGTTTACCGGTGTTTTGGAAAGTATCTTCTCGCAGACAACGTGGCCTCTGTAGAAATGGCAGTTCACTAGAACCGATATGCAGAAATTCTAAGGTGTTGCTTCCATTAGTTTTTCTAAATTAATTACAGCAATTAAGTGTCTCACACACAGACACACAAAATCGTAATGAAATGGAAATTGCAAGCTGCTACCTCGTGTCATTTTTTGATTGAAAATGTCAGTGCCACTAAAGAACGCTGTGAAAGAAGTTACTGACAAAAAATAAATCTACGCAAAAATACATACCATAACAGAACTTGCTGAACTGGCCAGAAATCTGAGTGTGTCGGACAAAATACACAAATCCGCTCGCAGCCAGGACCTTCGTTCTGATGGCAAGAGAGATGTACTGAATAAAGCCCACTGCTGTGGCTGCATCAGTACAGAGAAGTCCCTGGAAAATGACTACCCTCCTTTTGCCTGTGAAAAGTTTTACTTAAAAAAAATCCAAACAAGAACGTGCTATTAGCAATTTCTTTTTTTTCATTTGTATTTAATCATCTGAGTGCAATTCAGAGGCTGAAAGAGCAGCAATGTTAATTGGAAGTATTCCGCCTGCAAAAACTGCGAAGCAGAGAGTAATAAACTCAGACTGGAAGTGGCAGGATGTTTTCACTGATAATACTCATGCACATTTCATTACCCTTTTTGACCCTGGTTGTTGGCAAAATGTAATACCTATGATTAAAAATATGAAATTTTTTACGTTAAACAGATTTTATGGCTGTTGCTGATAAGAACTGAAAGAGATGCATTAGCTTCCACTAACAGGTTCCCACTTTTCCACAGGGCTACAGTGGTCTTTAAAGAGTATGTCAATAAACCTCACATTTCTTTCTGTCTCCTATGGTTGTGTTTCAGATTATTTACAAAGAAAGATATTTTAAATAACGTTTTGAACTTGTGTTGTTACTCTTGCTCAGGAGTGAGATACTATAGTTCTAGGAATTCTTCTTCAGGAAGTTTCAAAGCAATTGCCAAATTATTACATTTTAGACTATAACTACATTTAGCCAGAAACTCACATAGCATTTCCATGATAGATCAATATTTTATAATTAATTCACATTATCAGTCATGTAGCATGTGTAACGCCTTATGTGGATTTATGATGTTGATAGTTTTACACATATTAATTTCACAGTCCTTTGATTTCGTGAATTTCAGTAAAAGTGCTGTATTCTGCGTGGATTTTCAGGAGCATTAAATTTTTCATGTTGCACAGACTCACAGGAAAGAATTTGCTTGCTGATCCTATGACATAGAACTGCCTGTATCGATGAGAAAACTAGATCTTATGTCCAGACGTTTTATAATTTATATCTGTTTTTTAAACTATTGAAAAAGTGCAGCCTGTGGGCAGAAAAATCTCATTATTTAAAATCTGTATTTCAAGAGAATTTAAAGTTGTACAAATGGATTTTAAGTTTGATAAGAAAATTGATTGGAGATTGTACATTGTGAATACATTAGGTTTATAAAAGACAAAACATGCATGAAGTGTAATTACTGCTAGTGTTGCTATATTAGTATGAATGTTAATAGCATGTTTGTTTTTGAAATGGGTTATGCATTCTGGTAAATGTCTGCTTGAATCTAGTCATCTGTGTATCACTTGTCTAAGTACTCTCATTTAAGATGCCATATCCCTTCTTGTAGCAATAAAGGGGTAAAGCAACATTAATATTAAATAATTAGAAAAACAAAAGGGGAATGATTAAACATATTTACATAATTGAAATAACACTGAGTCGCAGTGGGAAATCGGGACAATGTTGTCTCCTTTCAAAGTAATTCATAATTCAGATTTTTAATTATGGCATATTCATTCATTTAAAGATGATTCTGGATGAGAGGGCCACTAATGAAATACAATCATTAGCATCTAAACAAAGTAATTTAGAAAGTCTCCTTTCGGGGAAAAGATTTCTAGAACATCATCAATCACACAAGATATGCAAAAACAAGCAATTAAACCACACACAAGAACTACAACAACCTTATATATTAGTAATGTACACATGAAAACATAACTGATTACAATGATTAGAGTAGGGTAGTGTGGTTAATTTGTATGATATGTAGCAATTTCATGGAAGAATGTACCAGGACAGAAACATCACATGATAAATGAATGCCTTGTCATTGATATATGTTTTAAATATATTAACGTTGTTGCAATCAGTTCCAAGTTATCAATAAATATCCAGTGATGAGAATCTGGAACCGTGTTCTTCAAAGACACAAAACTCCCCTAGTATGAATCCTGGGCTATGGTTTTGTTTGGGGTCTTATTTATTTGTTTGGGGTTTTTTCTTTTTAATTTGTATTGGATTTGATTTTGTTAAATTGGCAAAATACAGGCTTAGGAAGATATTTCATGAGAGAAGCAGGTGCTGCATTAGTTTCTCATTAACTACTCAAATCCTGCTTTGGGCTTATAGCAACAAAGTGCTCATAGACCTAAATGGGTCAGTGATTTACAGGGCCTTTCCATATACACAATTACAATTCATTAAACATGCGGCAGCATTAAATGGACGGAGTAATTCTGCACGACTTTTAATGTCTGTGTGCAGTGTCCTGTTAAAGGGACACAAAAAGGCTGGCTTTAAACACCTTCTTCTTTGGGTTAAATTATAATCCTGTTGGAAACCCATACCATTTCCTCCTCTCATGTAAAGAAAAGGCAGAAACCGTCGTGCGTGCGTGCGTGCGTGCGGGGAGCATCCTGCCGCGGTGAGGCAGGGGTGGCCGGTGTAGCTGTGCTGCCTTTGATAACCACCAGGCTTAGAAGCCAAAATATGTTCTATCGGGTACTCAAAGGATAAAAATACTGGTTAATTTTCAACAGCGCTCCTTCATTTGACTTTGCAATTTATAGCAGTGAACATTAATGCAAGAATAGCTTGGTCGAGGAGGAGTTTAAAATTAGAGCACCTCTTCTCATTAGCCCCAGCAGCCTGACCCAGGGTGAACTGAGAAGTAATTTGCCGCCAGATCCTCATTTTGCTTCTGTTATCACTCCTTGTAAATGAAGCGCAGCAATTTATTGTAGCACCTCAAGGAGTCAAGAACATAATGTGTAAAACACATACAAAAAAAATCTTTCTTCACATTCATTAACACCCAGCACATAGAGGCTGTTCACTTTTCACTCTAATGAAGGAGAGGGATCTTAAATCTAAAGCTTTCCAGCCTGTGAAGAAGGCCTCTTCAGGTCATTAGACAGAAGCTGAGTTGGGCTGAAGAAAGGTCATTGACAAAAAAGGGAGAATGGCAATATGATGAAAAATAGAAAATGGATAAAAGAAGAGACTTTAGAAAGCTCAGAGAATGGAAAGTACATTTTTGGCATCGGTGATCAACCCTTCTTGTCTCTATGTTCATTTTCTGTTGTCAGCGAAGAAAAGAATATCTGGCTTTTTATTTAGCTGGAAATTGCTCTCGTGTTTGGTCAATTCTCATTTCATCACCCTTGATCTGACCTTGCAAGAAGCATTAATAGGCTTATTTTTAAGGGAGCTTTGTCTGCTAGCTATAAATTCAGCCCTTCATTTTGCTCTTTTTTATTAAAAACATGCAGTCTACTAGATTTTAATGTATTCTGATTATGTAACGGACAATTTCCCCTTAGGGAGATCCTTTGTCTCACTAGTCCTGATTAACACTTTGGGTTTATAGCTGTATATTAACACCACATTCAGGAATATTAGGAAGCTCCTATATGCAAATTAATTTATATTGGTAATAGAAATAGAACTTAAAGAGGAGTTAGGAGCACTCCCTGAACACGTGCTGAATGCAGAATGTAACATGTACTTAGGGGTGGAGGATACCTAAACCAAGAGGCATAGAAACTCATGGAAAATGCCCTTTTGTTTTATTTATCCATCTCCAGTGGCAGAAGGATTGAATCCCGCAGTTCTGTAGCAATCAGCATTAAGCGATTTTTTTTCCCACAGATGCATATAACTTGCACTGTTATAACCAGTTATTGGCATGTACCTGTATTGTGAGAATTAGGATACAACAAAGAGTCTTTTTCTGTGTGTTGTCATTTTTGTTGTTACAGACCAGCAAATATCATTTTTCTCATAATACACTTCCTTATGTTTGCCCACACCCCATTGCTGGACCTTGCCTTTGTACAAGCTAATCTCATAAATTACAGTGTATATATTTTACAGTAAATGCTTTCCCATTTAGTTAACAGCATGAGACCATTATCTTGTGACAAAACTCTGTTCCTGTGAATACTCTTCATTAAATAAGTAATCATCCTTTACATACAACGGAAACTGGAATTAGTAGTATAAAAATATACCATGCTGAAAAGCCATCTTTTGACGACAACATGACCTAGATCAAATTCTGCCTTATTCTCCTGATCCTTCCAGAAACTGGTATGCAGTTATACCTCTTGGATAGTCTTAGACCAAAAAAAACGCAAATACAAAGCAGCTATCAATGTATTCAGCATATCAAAGAGAAGGTAGAGATTATTTTGGAACTCCACTTTGGTTTTTACTTTTCTCTAAGAAGCACCCTCGTGAATTACGCGTGTAAATAATGCTGCAAACCACTTTATTTGCCGCTGATCTGGAATAGAACTAATTCTTCACTGTACCCCCAGTTCTGCCAGCTTTGGTGTTCAGCTGCTGTCTTGGTATTAGGTTGCAGTATTCTTTTTAATCCAATTAGCTTGGCAGATAGAGGTTAGGGAATGGTCAGATGAATGGTCAGACAGGCAGAGCCTCTGGATTGCCGGCACTGAAAACCATGCTTTAGGTGAAGGCGGCATCAAGACGCCCAAATCCGTTTATTAGAAGTTAGAACAATTTGTCTGCTTGTTTAAGCCACTGGTTTCACCTCACTGCTCATCAAGCAGATGGTATGAGTAGAAATAAAGGGAGTAGACATGGGGTCTTCCAAAAGCCTTGCATGTTGAGCAGATTTAAATAGAGTGGTGTAGCTCATACTGACACTTCTCCCATGCATCCCCCAGGTCCATGAGCATTTCAGCCCAGATGTTCATTGGCAGGGGCATCCTGATGCCAGTTTGGCCAAGGCTTTCCACAAACTTATGTTCACGCACAAGGATTTTGTGGGGTCAAACGAAGTGCTCCTGGGCTACCAGATTTTTCTTCTTTGACATGGAATTTTCGATGGAATATATACATTTTGTGTCTTTTTCAGGCAGTGCTAGGTGGAACTATGAATTCCTCTGGAAAACCTGCTAGGGTTTTTTGTTGAGTTTTTTTTTTCCCCCTCTAACCCGAGAGGGGACATTATCTGTATTGTATCTAAATGTCCAGAATGGCCAACTCTAATTGGATAACCATTGTTGTTCCAAATGTTTTTTATAGGGGTCTGTATGTTTATATCACGTTCTATAAGATAATGGTAACACGACAGCAGCAGTACTGACGTCCACCGCGTGGTACAGCAGTACATTTACAAGATCGTATGGCACAGAGCCATGGCAGACAATCCCAGGGGTTTGTAGAGCGAATTTGTTCCATGGGTAACGGGGGGTTGGAGGAAAGCGGTCTCGCACCCTCATGCCAGGAGCCTGAAGGCATCACGAAGGGGTCTTTCACTATGAAGGAAAGTGCTTGTGCCTGATGTCGTAAATACCATGGCAAGTTATGAATCTAAGTTATATAAAAACCCTTCAAACTAAAAATCTCTTTTTCTGTTTCCCTACTAAAAGGTACAAACTGGAATTGATGATATTCAGAGAACAGAACATAGTTACTGTCTGTGTTTATCAATGCCTTTTTTTAACGACTCAGTGAACAATATGATCTGAGAGACCTTTAAATGGATGTAATATTTATTCATAACACAGTAGGGCGAGGATGCAGCATGGTTTTACCTGATATCCACACCCCATCATTTTACTTCCTTCAGCCACTCCCTACTTTCCTAAAAAATTATGAGAGATCTCATGCAACTTATACCTGAGACATTCACCTCATTTCTATAGGTACAAGTGGACAAGAACAGCTCAGACGATAATTAACAATGTTGAATCAGGAACTGCAACATCTCAGAGAAATATCTGCACTTACTGAATAGTACCTTAAAACCAAGAAAACAAAATGTTTGAGAAAGAAGGGACTGACTAGTTTGAAAGTCCTGAAACCTTTGTTCAGCAGACATTCAAATGAAAGATTCTATTTTTATTTTTTTTTAAATATTCAAGAAAATTTCACTAGGGAAATTCCTTTGCAATGTTTTGGTCTTTCCTTTCCTTTTATTTGAAATTAATGAAAAAAAGAAGGAAAAAGGGAGATGGAAGGGAAAAACAAGACAAAAGTTTCCAACCATATTTTTCCATAGTCCAGTTACATAAAAAGACAACATTTCCAAAGGCCAAATTATTTTTATGTAACAGTCTTGGTCTTTTTAAGGTCCTAAATAGTTTCAGGGGACTGGGTGGTTGCAGGTATATAAAAGTAATTATTTTGACAGTGTGTATTGTAACCATGTGTATGTATGTCCATTAAAACAAGGATGTATATTCTTGCTTTAATCTCCTTGTATGATCCTTTCTGATCCTTGCCTCCATTCAAATCTCCTCTCCCTCTGCTCTCTTTTCATCCAGCTCTGTTCTTCTACATTTTTAACTCACCTTGAGATTTAAAACAGTGGAGGCTGTCTTCTTTTTTTATCAGAGAGCAGGAGATAAGGAGCTTTTATGTTGATTGTCACCCCGTGTGGTGGGGAAGGAAGAGCAAACTGGGAGAGGTGAGCCAACCAAGGCGCAGAATGGGGAAATGGTCCAGCTCCTGCCCTCTGTAATTCGCGGACTATTTTAGACACTAAAATTGTGACAGCTTGCTCTTGTGGTAAAGATGTTAACAAGAAGAGAAAATGACATTAATTTAATCTATTCTTACAGGTCATGCTGAAATGAGACTGTGATGATACAAAATTATAATAATAAATATGGTAGTAATTTCACAATTCTTTATAGATACTGTTCACAATCCTTTCACATGCAAATGTCCTATCCCATCCTTCATGACAGTGATTTTTGGTGCCATCCAGACTCTAATTCAGCGTCTTCTAATAGCTGATTCCATAATTACTTTATATTCCAAGAACAATATAAAAAGCTATCCCAGATTAGGATCTCAAGATGGCTTTACTTTTATTACTCTTTCTCCTGAGCCTCTAGGAACATACCCGATTTAGACATTTTCCACATTTTCAGAAGCAAATTAGATCATCAGCATTCTGAGCTTATAGTACATTCTTAACCAGAGACAAACATTGTACGAAACACAAAGTATTTTTTAAAAAAAAGTATTTAAAGATATTTTTGCATGAATGAAAGTGGTGATTTTGGTTTGTTGGTATTTTCAGTGGCCAGACAAACCTGACATATTAATTCCCAAATCCTGAAAAGTTTGCGGGCAAATGATTATTTAAATCTGAAAGTGATTTAGTTATTTAATATTCAGCATTTTTATAAGTGCCTCATTCAGTCAGAGAAATATATCTTCTAAGGAGTAATTCAAATAGCAGTACTAAAAGTATTGAAAAAAATATAATTCTAATCAATTTATAATCTAATTGAATTTTTTAAATGAAAATTGTGTCATCACAGTATCTCTCTTTTTTCCAGATCAGTTTATCCCAGGATGACTTTTACTAAGCAATGTTTGCGATTTACACTGGGGATGGCAGCGTCTCTACGGAACAAAAGATGCTGAGGAGTGTTACCCTGACCGGCGACGCGCCCTTCAGCAGAGTAACTTCAGCAGCAGCTTCTCCAACATGTTTTGTTGAGTTTACACCTTCTGTGTAATCTGGTAGATGCAAAGGGTGGAGCTCAGCCTCTACGTTCTGCTTAATAGCTTCAATTACAGGTGGAAAGGCATTGCAGTATGTAAATCAGCACACACTAGATGCGATATAATTGCAAGGTCAGCGTGGACAATATTTTGCTGAAGTGCTGCTTTAAGTGAATAATTTCAATGATGAAAGTGTATTTTTTCATATTTGAGAGCTAATGTGCTGAACTGGTCTTTCAGAAACGTTGCTCCAATCGCACTGTAATGTCAGACAGCGGCGAAATATCAGCCAGATTTCCCCAACTTCAGCACTAAGCACGTATCTTAGGAGGCAATGGGACATGTAGCTACCCATAATTGTACTAGGATTTGAAATGCCGTGCTCTTAAATCTGAGACGTGGAGTCCCAGGAGAGATTTGATAGTCGGACGCAAAGACGGCGAAGGAATAGCGCCTGTTCACCGGGGATACCGAAAGCCTTGCAGGAGAGCATGTTCTTCTTCCAGAGCAAAGTTTCGGGACACCTATGTGGATTTTGAAAAAAATAACTATACTTTCCTATAAACAACATTAAAAGCTTATTTCAGCTATTAATATGAGTTATACGTAATGCATTCAATTTTGTTTTCAGCTAATGTCGGGATGTACTTCTACTGACTTTTATTGAGATCTTACGTGACGTATTCAGGCAGAAATTGTCAAGATATTGAATTTAAAATGCTTTTAAACAAGTTTTCTGTGAGAGTTGCAGAAAGGTCCTCTGCTCTCCTTTGAAGCACCAACTAGTCCCATGAAACGATTAAGCATCAATTTGTTCTTTCATGTAAGTGTAAAATAGGTGATTCAGTGAACAGTTTCTTACAGTTTCATATGCAGAAATACTAACTTGATTTTAGCGGAATTACTCTTGCGAGGGAAATACATATAATAATGGAGAACAGTAGCAGTCAGGACTCACGATGCAAACGGAAAATCTGGCAAGATCATAACATAAGCATAGACAAAGAACATAAACTGTATCTAAATAAATCTGTGATCATGTGGCATATTTGAGAGCAACAAATTTCATTATCTGCAGGTATCTGTCTTTTTCAGTGTTGTGATTTGTGGTGTAAAGACTCTGAGATAACTATTTAAATTAATTTACTCTATTTTCATAATTCTGATTTATTAAGGTATGTTTAATTAAGCTGATTATTGTTCAGTAACTTCTGTTGAACACCACAGTTACTCTTTTGCTTAAGTTAATTTCGCATCCTGTTCCACGTAGATTATTTCTGATTTATTATGAAATTCAAGAAAGTAAGCATCTGGGTAAAAAGCATGTTTATTGGCAAGGGCCTAATTTACTACACATAAGTACCATTATTCGTTATTACTCTCATTATAGTGCAAAAGACTTCAGTTAGCCTTTCAAGTAACACAATTTGTAACTAGATGGAGAAGCTTAGGAAGAAATACAACTCGTTGCTCTATTCAAAGCGACGGTAGCAGGAACCGTGACTGGAGGGATGCAGGAAATGTGACCTGGGATGGTTACCTTTTTTCCCCTCCTTCCTCCCTGTTTGCTCTTCGCTGCAGTGTAATGACTTCTCCTTACACTTACCTGGCTGGGGAAGCAGAAGACAAAGCCCAGTAGGAAGCTCTGTTGGACCATGTGGTGTGGCTGCTGTCGGGTATGTGTTATGTATGCTGTGATGAATGTCAGGAAACTAAATGAATTGAATGTCATGAAACTAAATGAAAGTTAGTTTCAGTTATAAAAAGCCTGAGGAATGTTTCTGCTTTTACAGGAAATGTGGATGAGGGGGGATTTTTTAAAATTTTATTTATTTTCTTAAAGTAAAGCTCTCTGTTTTTCAATAAAAGACCAAAGTCTTCGAGATAAAGAAGAAACCCCTCTTTAACCAAAAAAGAAAAATGTACATAATAAATTGTCATGGTTTTCAGATTAACTTGTTTTCTGCTTCAACTGTTTGGTCAGGAAATGAGTATATTATGCACCATGATCACAAAGAAAAAAAAGATAAAACTAATGGAGCAAGGTTTGGTTTTTTTTTGCTCTACGGCCCAAGCAGTGCACACAGCCATCCCCTTGTAAACATCCTGCTGGCATCAATATTCCCCTCTGCATGGCAGCAAGACCCACACTCTTGCCAGCTGAAGGAAGGTGACGTTCTCTCCTAAACTTATGCACCATTTTTTGTGCGAGTGATATTCAAATGACAATCATTTATGCAAAATAAATTTTATTTTTGTGGGTTTTTTGTAGATTAAGGGGGTCACTGGAAGAGACAGAGAGACACGGGAAGGCCTGTGGTGGCCATCTAGTAGACACATTATAGCTGCACGGACACGAAGGATGCACCCATGGCTGGGAGAAAGTGATTAGAAGTAGCCACTTGCATGCTGTTACCGCATCACAAAGAGGATTACATCTGGGTGCTTGTTTTATTAATGCATTTGGATGAACAAATTTCAAAAGATGTGTATTCCCTTGTTGATACCAGCCTCCTCCAGACAGGAGAAAAAAATCGCTTAAAATAACAGCCGGTATTAGAACAAGAGTAAAACACATTCACCACATAAATGAAATAATTGTAATCAGAAGAGTGGAGTTATCACACTAAGAGGATTTCAGTGAATAGATGAATTCTGTGTATAACATAATCAAATTGTCAACATTGTTTAGTCTAGTCCTACTTTTATTAATTTCCTGGATTTTCTGATTAATTTAAATCATGGTTAATTGACTAATGAAACATTCAGGAAAGTTCAGCTAAAAGAACAATTTGCTAGAGACAATTTCCACTTTATCTTGTTAATACACAGTTCACTAGATTCAATACATTAGTAAAAGGTCTGAAAGATTATTAGAAGAAAACTGGTATTTTTGACTGAGGAGTGCTTAAATTGTGAAGCTACTTTAAAAGACTCAGTAACACCTAGTCCAAAGCCCCAAAGCACCAATAAGGTCGGTTTTATATGTAATACAAGAAGTAGAAACCTGGGGAATTTCCCAAGGGGAAATATCCAGGGGCTAGGAGAAAGAGGTACCTCTTTTATAAAACACCTTTCCTTCTGATAATTTTATTTGCTGCTAGTGCTGAGTGACAGTGAGGAAAAGCCAGCAGTGAAGAAAAGTTTATTATATTGTCCTTGTTCATCAGTTTTTGTCTTCGCCAAGTTCAGCGATCTCGTTTGGGGCCAGGGAATCTATTCATGTTCAATTAGGCTCAGCCCAGACCTGGGAAAAGAAGCAATTCGTGCAGGCAGGGAAGGCGGCCAGTCGTGGTGGGGGGGGCAGCAACAAATACTGCCAAATGCGACAAAGAACATCTGTTTGCGCAGGCGGGGCAGGCACGTGCGCCCAGGAAGCTACCGGCATCTGCCCGGCAATTGCAAATGGACCCTGCAGTTCCGCAGGTTCATGAAGTTAACTCTTTGCTGGAAATATTGTTCTTTGTCGTTAATCGTGATCTTACTTCTTGTCCAGACCTTTTTTTTTGGTGAGAACTTAATCAAGCTTAAAGAATAGCCATTCCAACTACGTTGCTGCTTTTTCATTCTCTTACTATATATTCACGGACTGGTCTTAACAACGCCGGCTATAGAGCGGATAGGATGAGACAATATATTTAACCCGACGTTCTGATAAAAGACACCATTGAAAAAATTATAATTCTTTGAAATGGAAGTTGATGAGGCAAAAATGGACAATCTAAATACCATTGCTATTGGTACCTCTACTAATGGTAGAGGTGGACAAACGACGCTAGAGTACATTATTCCACTCCACTGGATGAAGTGACTTTCAAGGACTGATTAGCTCCATGTCTGAGAGGGTTAGCCCCCCGCCTGTTATAACAAGTGCCTATGAAAGGGAGAGCTGATCTGACAACTAGCTACGCCAGCCGGGAAGTTATTTCAATACTTTCTCGGCTAACAAGTTGATTAATGCCATCATCATTTTGAAAACCTATTTTATATTGAATAAATCATTTTCTAATAAAGAGCAGTTAGGAGGTGTAAAACTTTGACTTCTTCTCAACAACGCTATCAGCTCCTCTGCAGATTTTACCATTTCTGGCTCTCTGCAAGTTCTCCGTGCTGAAGATGACTTTTTTCACACTGACTGGAAAGTTTTATTTTAAAAATGCAACCTTTAACATCCTAGTGACAACATCACATCATGCATCTTCTGCAGTGAAAACAGGTACAAACTTTACTGTAAACACCAATGTTAAATGTCTCTCTCATTTCTACTCCTTCTCATTTTTTTCCCTTGCTACTACTATTAAGCCAAACATGATACGAACAAATGACTGCTGCCTCTGGGGCCACATGTCAAATACATCACGACGCACAAGGGAAAGCTCCAATATAATGTCTTGCATTTGCGACAACACATAATTGTTTGGAGCATTTAAGAGATGGTAGACAGCCTGTGAGGGGAAAAAAAAGGGCTCCAATTAGCTAGGGAAAGTGCGCATTTATGTACTTGGAACTGCAAAGATTTGAAAAATACAGAGCTTAACATTCAGTAGAATTGCAATAAGGCAAATTATAAACATCACAATAAGCATTCTGTTTTTGTAGAGCAGTTCCTATAATGACATAACATTAAAAACCATCCTGAAACCCAGGGGAAAAAAAAAGCCCAAACAGAAAGACGAACCTATCTTTTTTTATAATATAAGTGCAGGATTTCATGTATGTTTAAATACAAATTGCTTTTAGGGCAAAGCTATTTCGTACTGAGAAGCTGTTAGCTTAATAATTTAGAGGAGATAAAACCAGACAAAATTAATAAGTAGCATCTCAGAGAGGAAAAGGTACATTATTAACAATCGGAAAGGTTGAGATCCCTATATTGTACGTAACTGATAGAACTATATAAATCAAATATGACCCTGGGAGTTGGGAAGTGGAGATGTTCTTCCTTTAGCCTTCGGACGGAGTCTCTTTGCCTGCACACAAAGAGAAGTCCTTTAGCTGACACTAGTTGTGAACCCTTGAAAAACTGTGGATATTCCAGTTAAGCAATTGTCCCCGCTCACAAGTGACTTTCTGCCCACGTATCGAGACAAAGGTTGGTTGGGAAAAAGGTGAATGGCCAGTCAGGCTGTGAACGTTAAGTCCACCTGGAATATGAGGCTCCGTCTACGCAAAGGCTTCAGCTAGTTGTGCAGAGCCCTTCTCCTGGTAGGAATGAGAGTTTCATCCTGTTGTGGGTTATTTGTTGTTTTCTAACATCTTCCCAAGCACAGAAAACATTTTTACAGTAGTCAATTGGGAGAGCAGTTTGGATGACAACATTGCAACTGCCTGTTGAGTATGTGGGAGGAACAAGTGGAGAAAGGGGAGATCTGAATTTTGAAGAACCCCCAAGCACAATTCAAAGGTGTAGCTATCGAAGATGTCCCTCTTGCAGAGAAGGGCCTTTTCTCTCACGTGCAGTGTAATGATAGGGAATGTGCTCTTGGACCAGAGCGGTTAAGAAAGTCCACACCACTTATCAGGCAGCTACAGAGAGAAGTATCTTTTTGGTGGGTGAAAGGGGATAGGAAAAGTGGAATAAGTGCATTTCTAACTTCCTTGCTTCCCCCTGTACTTTTACAAATTTTTGTGTTACCTATTTTTGAGTTTATAAATAAATAATCGTATTTGCTTGTATTAACAGTGGTTTCAAGGTGACTGATGCCCCATTTCTGGTCATGGTGAACCTTAAGACTGTGGTCCTGAATCAACTCTGAAGCCCATTGCTCCAAGCAATGTACAAAGTAATTGAAGACACCTTCCCTAAGCTACAAGTCAGCAGTAGTGCTATGGGGGTGACTGTGGAGAAACAATCTTCTGGTGACCATTAAGAGCCAGGAGAAGGTGTCCTGGCTAAGAGGAGGTCGTGATGTGCATTTGTGAACCTAAGGGTCTTGAGATGTTCCTCTGCAGTGATTTCAGCTTTGCCTTAGTCTGGGTGAGACAGGTATTGCTGAATTTCTTTTTTACAGAACCAGCAAACATTTTTTTCTCTGCCTTGCTTTCAAGAAGCTTCCACTCCAGTATCACCTGGTGTGAAATTCTGAATCTACGCCATGCTTTATTGTAAAGTCCACGCAACAACACACAGGCTCTGTGTGCCATAACCTTGGAACAAGGCTGGTGTCCTTTTTCCTCTGTCGTTTCTCATAATTACCAAAAAAGCCTCCTACACACAGGCATCACAAGCCACAGCCTGGACTCAGGTCTGTCCTCTGCCCAGGGGAACTCAGATGCAGGTTTCTGATGTGCAGAGGTATCAGTCCGTACAAGGGGTGGGAGACAGCACAAACTTTCTGTTTTTTTCTGAGACATTCAGTTCTGTAGGATGGCCCAAACATTCTCTGGGCTGAGGAGCAAAGAACGGAGAGAAAGGACAGCTCTTCAGCCCGACGCTTGGGATGTCCACCTGCTAAAGACGGGCTTCCCAATTTCATCCCTTGGTTCAGGACTGTTTCAGGATTTTACCCAGTGACTGTTTAATGTGTCCCTTGCACGCTGATGAAAACAACACTTGCTGCTGCAGGTTTTTTGCGGTAATCCTTGCAAATAAGAAAGTTGCGACTCCTTTAGCTCTTCCCAGTGAATCAGGACCTGCCTGATGCAGCATGGTGACAGGGCAGGCTTTGGGAATACAAAATATTAGACATTTGTAACAGAGACAGAAATGCACACATTTTTGACTGACACAGCGTATGGTATTGGGAAAATTGTTTCATCTGTTTAGATTATTTCAATATTTTTCTTTCCAGTTTTTAATGATAAAAGTATCAGTAATACACAGTAAAGCACCTTTCTAATTGTTTATATTAAGTGAATCATAACACTGAATACTAAAATAGTAGAATAAATTTATGAATGTTTCTAAAAAATTAGTATTCCTCTTCAAATGTTGGATTTTTTTTCTTCTACAGGAATCTCTGTAGGGTTTTTTTAAAGTATCTGATTAGTTAAGCAAGATATTATTCACCTGGGACTCTGAAAATTTTTATGGTATGAATGTGGAGACGTTCCATTAAGGGTTATTTTGCATTTTTAAGATCTCATATTCTTAGCTAGTCTTTTTCAGGGCATAAGCACACCTAGTTAAATAAATATCCAGAACTACAAATTTGTTTCATTTGCCCTAACTCGTTCTTCTTAAACTAGAGGAAAAAAGCACTATCACAGTAATAGCAATGACTAGAAAAGAAGAAAATAAAAGCTGAAAGTTCTAATCAAAACTGTAATCAGAAAGATGACAAATGGTGAAGATTATTAAATTTTCTTTGCTCCCTTGATGAATTTAATAAAGAAGTAATCAAAGATCATTAGAAGGCTTTTGTGCTTGGTGTGCATTGTAACTGGATTGCAATCGGAATTTATGTTTCAGTGGTTATCTAGGGCTGAATTGGACGTGTAAATATAGAAAAGAGATATTTTTAGCATTTTTCTTTGAAAATATTTATTTTAAAATGTCAAACCATTGTATGTTGCTTCTACTTTTTACACAATAAAAGCAGAACATCTTCCACTGTAGTTAGAAATTTTAAAATTAATATCAGTGTTTAGCTTGGACTTTCTAATGATCTTTGATTATTTCTTCCTTTAATTTTGCAGCAAAATTAGAAAAGAGACATTTCTTTCACAGGCAGTTATGTAAGTATTCCGATTGCTAGGACTACTGACAAATCGTGGAGTATCATAATAATATGGAAATTCACCTTTTGCAACTCTTCAGGGTTAATTTAGCATTCTTAAATTTTAAAAGGTGCTTTTAAATCTCATTTTCATATCCCCTGTTTGGTGTTGGAGTAATAATACTTATGAGATGCAGTAACAGAAGGTGTTCTAGTATGAGCCATGTCGTTTGGTTTTTTTCTTCTGACTTGATATCTGCGGTCTCACGTTGGGTGATGAAAGAGAAATTTTACTTCTCTCCTTTGGGTGAAGTGTAATTAAAGAGATAACTACTGCTTGAATATGCTGGAAGAATATGTACACTTCAAATACTTAATTTATATGTAGCAAGAGTAATGGTATGAAAAAAACCTAATCTTCAAGCTCTTTTTAAAGTAACTCTTTGGAGAGTCTAGTTAGCTGGTGATTGATAGCCAACTGGTTGGTTATGACAAGGTAGAGGAGCTGACTTGGTTTAACTTCCACTCGCCCTTTGTGTCACCTGGGCAGTCTCTGTCTCCCTAGTTGGAAAGGGACACTTACAATAGTGTGCTTACAATACCTGACCTTAAGATCTGATCTATTTGTCTGCCACTCAACAGAGTTTTGCTCTTACCATTGCTTTAGCATTTGGGGAGATTTCTTGCAGTGATGCGTAAATACTAAATTAATTAAAGAATTAAGAGTTGTGGATCTGGTGTTACAGAAGAGTGTGGGATCTAAAGTGGCCTTATACGGCACTTCATCATTTCTGTGGGAACAACATAGATATTTAAAGTAAAATTATTAAGACTGTGAAGGACACAAAAGAATTTGCATTCTGGCAAGAAATAGCAGAAGGCTATAACAAAAGAGGTAAGCATGTCCACTACAATGGAATCTACCCCAAATCTAAGCATTCCATATCATCACATTAGAAATCCTTGTTATTATTACTGAATAAGATGCTACAGCTTGTGTTGGGTTTTTTTCTTTGAGTTAGGTTGTAAGAATATCCGTATGTGAAAGAATAATTTTTAGAAAACACCAAATTGCTACCCAAAAAGACAAAGGCTACTTGAAGTCATATCCAACTCCACTAAAAGGAATGGGAGACTCCCCCTGATAGGAGAGATTCTTAAGATATTTATTAGGACATGATTATAGTATTTTTAGAGTTACTCACTTTGTCTCTCATGCAGTGAGACCTACAGATACACGTGCAGAAACAGATCAGCTGCTCAGGCGCTCAGAAGGAAATAACATTGTCACCCGATATCTATTACAGATGCACCTATAACCTCTTGTTTGAATGTGCAGTGTCCAAAAGTATGAATAGGCTTTTCAATAGAAAAATTGTTAAAGAAAAATGGGATATTAACCTCCAAAATAAGGACACGATAGTTTCAGGAATAACTCTTTCTAGGACTACTAAGATGTGGGATCAGGATCAGAAAGCAAAGTTAGAATTGGCTTGATTCCATATTATCGAGAAATTGAAAGTGAGAGAAAGCTTGGCCTCTGTGAATTAGCAGGGGATGTAAATTACTACCTGTGTAATGAACAGGTCAATAATTTCAAAGCTAATGTAACTCGACCACACCATCAAATCTACAGACATTGGAAAATGTCAGATAATGGTGAAATCCTAGCAGGAACACCTTCTGGTGTTCAATCTGCATAAACTGTAATTGTCTGCCAAGCAATCCACCATTTCAGTCTTTTTAACGGTGAAACAGCAGATTTTCAAGCATTACACTTATCTTCTTTGGATGTGAAGGACAGTTCAAGAACAGGGGCAGCCCCTTGGCCCTTCAGCCATGGGTGCAGAGATGCTTGCGCCTGCGCTCCCTCCTCTGCCTCCCACCGGGAGCAGCCCCAGGCTTCGTCTGCGCGAGGCGCAGACCACGGAGGTACCCGTGCCATGAGCACTGCTTGGCTGTCTTCTTGGAAGGGCCGGGGAGGTTTGCTGCAGAGGGGTCCATGAGCAAGCAGGGGTGGCTGCAGGGGTGGTTAGCTGAGGGCACAGGTGGGAACACAGGGCGTGGGTCACACTCACAGTACAGACAGTGTTCACGCCACTTCAACCATCATTACTTCGGGGAAAGACCCCAAACCAAGTACCTCATTTGCCTTCATCACCTACTAATGTTATAAATATTTTATCTGGTCTGTAGCATTGAACATACCTGTGATTAACAACTGCTCTATAATTCTTAAGTTTGGCCACTCTGTCTTTAAGGCTGTGGAACAAGCTAAAAAAGACGTTTTCACCCCAAAGCTAGGAATCTACTAATAGAGATCTAGGCAGCTAAAAAATGTGCAGCCAGGCACCTTGAGGGTGGAGAAATTATTTCAAATTACTCAAGCCTCTGCATGGTCATATGATTTCCCAGTGGAAATCCATTGGACCAATGGACCAACCACAGAAGATGAGATGTTGATGAACAGGAAGACAGAGGGTGAAGGAACATTTTTCTTGGGAACCTGCTGTGGTAATCTTCTTAAACAGTAAGAAACAGGAAATACACAACTTTGATACATTTCCAAGGCTTGTCTACCAAACTTTGGAGAATAATCAGCCAAAGCTAGAGAATAATAAGCTCTAGCTTCTAAGATGCTAGAGGACGTAAGAAAAACAATCATAAACTTATGAGAAATTTCTGAAAGTACAGTTTGGTTAGTTTTTGCAAATTTATTGTGGTTTTTCCATTCTGTGTTAAAATAGTAATTATTTGATTGCTAAATCAGTAATAAATCCAGCTCTGGGTGATCTGCTACAAGAAGACATTTTATTTCTCTCGATTGGCAAGCCCTACATACAGGAAAGTGGGGAACTCTTGTAGTGCCTGGCATTTCCATGTATTTCCATAGGACTGGGTTACAGAGGTTTAAAATCTTCTAAATCATGAATCTGTGTGTAACAAATGTCAGCCCTGGACTGTAAATAGCCAGGAAAGATCCTGCACATCATTAAAGTAAATGGGAAAGGTACTTGATGTCAGGGGTCTCAGAGGACATTGCAATGGTGAATGAAGATTGTTGCTTCTTCTAGGTAGCAATATTTCATGGAAAGTGGTAAAAGAAAGTGATCAATTGAGCAAATAATGCCAGGAAAACTGAGGTTTGGGTGGTTTCTAGAAATACTATAAAATTCAGTACCCAAGCACCAGCATTTTTCCAAGTGCCTTCCAAAAACATGTCATGTGGAGATGATCAGATTCATGTTGACAGTTAGTATTCAGCATGGCATGTGACCATTTACTTGCAAAATATTCGCATGACTATATTCACCACATGGCACAGTACTACAGAAAAGGTTTTAGAGAGGCAGCTTCTTTTACATTTTCTTTCCAACGTAGAAGGAACCCTTAACTGGAGACATGGTTCCTTCTGGTTTATAGCCTGTGAATCTAGGAGACATGGACTGAAGCCGTTATATTGTGTGTCCAGCTGCATCACGTGCCTGTGCCCTGCTATAACGTGCCAAGTGATGGGCCAGGCCATTGTAGCAGGACCTACAACATGAAATCTTGCCTGCGTAACACAGAGCTGCTGTAGGGCTCCTCTGAATGACGCCTAGTTGGAAGCTGAGCGTGTTCCCGAGAAAGCACAGTTAAACCTGCTTTTATAATTCCCAGAGAGCCACCACTATCCTCAGCAAAGTGTTTCAGTGACTAATTAACATCATTACAGAAGTGCCATGTTTCATTTCAAGCTTGAATTCACCTTGGTCCAACTTCCAGCAGCTGCAGCTTGTTGTACCTTTCCTTGGCAGACTGCAGAGCCCTTTATTACATTTTTGATTCTTACACAGACACTTGTAGACTGTGATGAATTTGACCCTTAGTATCTACCCCCTGTAGTTAGCTAATAAATACAACATATTTAGTCTTTTGCTCTAGGACATATTTACCATCCTTTTTTTTATTGCCATACATCCACCCTTGAATCAGGTGAATGCAAATCTTGTATTTAAGTCCCAGGTCTTGTGTTCACTCCTTTTCAGTTTGACTAGAAAATTCAAGAAGAAATTATAGACCTGCATGTATTATTCACTTTCATGTTATTGGGGGATTTTCTAAGTGCATCTGAGCGTGCAGGCACTGTGGAGGCCAAGGACTGAATATACCTTGAATCTGAGATGTTAATAGATTGACTTTTTTTTTTTTTTTTTTTATAACTGTCATTACTTTACATCCATTGGGTCTCCTTTCCTCTTCAGGAGGAACAAAGGACATTCCAACTCTCCCCAAGAAATGGAGGGCTTCCAAAGGAAACAAAGAGATGCAAAATAAAAACTCCTCACCTTGCAGCAGCGGGAGAGCCTCGGCGTGTTTGTGTGGGGGGTTGCGCCCTGGTGAATGTGTGCACGGCTCCTGCGGCAGCGCCGGCACCGCGCGCGTGCGGGGGCAGAGGAACGGGGGACAGGGGCTGGGGGCAGAGGAGGGGTAAAGCCCCTCCCTGCCGCTGTGGCAGGGAAGAACAAAACCACTGTCTCGGACCTGCGCCGCGTGTCAGGTTTGCTTTTGCTGCGTCGGAGCGGGAGGCTGCACGCTGCCTTGAGCTCGGGCTGCCGCCTGAGCCCCGTCCTCTCGGCAGGGGTGCGTCCCCGGGCTGTGGAAAGCATCCTGCACCCCCGTCGCGGTCCCCGTCCTGCCGTACGAGGTCCCCATCCCATTCCCCGTTCACGTCAGGGCTTTGTCTTCCCTTGGTGACGGCGGGGCAGTAGCCCTGTTGCAGCCCCAGGACGGGGTCACGCCCGGCCCACGCCTGGCTCTGTTAGAGTGTTTCCTGCCTGGAGATCTCAGGGTGCCTTACCAGCATCGCCCTCCCGGGTCACACCGAGATTTAGCTGGCAGCAAAACCCCCGTTCTGCCTTACTGTTAGTTTTATGATTGATGGTGTTTATTTAATTTCTCGTCTATCGCTGGCCCTCGATTGTATTGCAGTACAATAAGGATGAGCACAGACATTTATAGATAGAGCAGTAAAGGGATTTGTACCCGCTCAGTTTTTGTTTCTAATTATGGCAACGTTTTGAATTCTAGTAAATGGGGAAAAAAATTAAAATGCGGTTTCTAGGCCTGTGTCATTACATCTAGGTAAAACAAGCCATGGCTGGGGAGAAAAGTTTATGTCCAGATTTCCCCCAAAGCACAGAGAAAGCAAAGAGGCGTGAGCCAGGCGGGAGGCAGCGGGCGCGGAGCTGTGAGCTTCCTGCCGACGGCCGGGGAGCCGCAGCCGCGGGAGGTGCAGGAGAAAGTGCGGTGGCAGCAGGAGGTGGAACACGGGCTTCTGCAGGGGTTGCTGCTGAGAGCAGCGGGGCCCGGGGCGCACTGGGCTTGCAGGATTGCATCCTGGCACTGCTTTCGCTGCCGGAGCTAGTTGTATTAAAGCTGGAGCGGGTGTATTTCCAGACGCTACAACGCTCCCTTCGCACTGCTCTGCAGGTAGGCGCGCACGCAGGCAGGCGTTGGAACCACGCAGCCCTGGCCCTCTCCTTCGCCGCTGCAGCCGGTGCCCTGTGCTTTTGCTAACCGCGCTGCGCACGCAGTCGCGCACCGGCTGCCCTTGCACCCAGGCCGATCTCGCGATGCAAGAATACTTGGCTACACAATACGGAGTGCACTGTTAAAAAACACCCCTGTACTAAACTTCATCACTGAACGCGTTCAGACACGTCTACCCTTGAACTCCGTCGTGAGTTTGGTAGACTGTTGCCTTGCGTTGTTTGCAGCTGAGCAGAATTAGTGCAAGATGCTACTTCTTCTGTTTTTTGAAAATAAACATCGGCATGGAGAGGTGCCTTTCTCTCTCAGCTCCTCTCCAGCCTGTGTGCCTCCTCGTACTGCACAGCAGTAAGTAAGTGTCTGTTGTTCAGATGGTATTCACTTTTCCCTTTTGTTCTAGCCAATTTTGTTGATACAGTGTGAGAAAACAAGTCAAGAGAAAGGGTTATAATGTTCATTTCTAAGAGCCGTAGTGAGTGTTACATTTGTACTCCTGACTTGTTGTCTTTTATTGCATAATAAAAAGTGAAGAAGCCAAGTACTTTGTTATATGAGGAGAAAATACTTGTGCCCACAATTTAACCCTTCAAGCAATATATAGGAATCAAAGCGTAACCCATAGAGTGTTTCCAATTATTGAAGGCATTGTACTGCAACACTTCTTATAGTTCTACAGTCTGAGCAAGCTGGTTGTAAAATATATCTTACTGTTTTTATACTTTTAACTGACTTTTCTTTACGCAACATTTTACAGAGGCGTAGCATGCTCAGCCTGCTTGTAAATTTGGCAGTATAGCTGTTACAGAAACCATGAACAGTCTTGAGTCTTGGACTGAATGTTGTCACTCTATGTGTGACTCAAGGACGTGAATTGAGCAGATATTACTAGTGAGCATCCTATGGCCATTGAAGGCATTTTGTCTTACTCATCTCCCTAAATATCTCAGTTAAATTATGCAGACAAAATTACATCCTAGCCCATTGCATAAAACCTGAAGAAATAATTAAGGAGTTAAATGAAATATTCCTGCT
>NW_010513853.1:35208-39477 GCF_000687285.1 Phaethon lepturus
AAAAAAAAAAAAGCGTTTTCTGAACTTCCATCCTGTTGGTACGTTTTTAGCATCGGGTGCAACTTTAACACAGCTCATCAGAGTAATTAGCAATTTACCATTTAAATCGTGGTGAAAGTATCTTAAAACTTCTTTTGTGCTCTTATCGCTTTTTAAGGAGCACATTTATACACAAATTGCTTGGCATCTCTCTATCAAGGCTTTGATCTCCTGCACTATCAATTGTTGGCTCAGGTACAAGAGACTGTAAAATATACAAAGCTGTCTGCTCTAGACTCCAGTTGAAATAAAAAAGAAGGCTGTTTATACACAGCCACTCATTAGCTAAGTCAGTCAATATTTACATGTTGTAAGTATAATGCCTTCTCTATGTTAGATAAATTATTTAATTCAACCTCTATGAAACTTCCTTTCAAGAGACCAACATTCACAAATAAATAAGTTTTTAGTTCCTTAACTAAATAATCATAGCCCGATACGATCGTTTTCTTCCTTTTGTCTTTTATGCTAACCACTTGCTCAACTTTGACAAAACATTAAGGAGTGTTTTACAATTGATTCATAAAGTCATTTATGATTTGTTGCCATACAATGTAGTCTTTTGAAAACATCATCAAACTGGGCAACTCGCTTTTGTGTTGTGTTGCATATTTTTTCCAGGTTTGCTGTTAATGCTGTGTGCTATAGACTTAGTACACCATCATCTGAGAATTAAAGGTCAAGCCGATAGGCCCCGGCAGTTGCTAGCATCGCCAGCATGTGTCTTGCTGACAGAAACGCACGCAATGCATTAGATGACAGGCATCTCTTGATGGCTTGTTTCTTGGTTAATGCTTTCCAAC
The DNA here is from genome assembly GCF_000687285.1 of Phaethon lepturus. Classification (NCBI taxonomy): domain Eukaryota; kingdom Metazoa; phylum Chordata; class Aves; order Phaethontiformes; family Phaethontidae; genus Phaethon; species Phaethon lepturus. The sequence goes on from NW_010513853.1 coordinate 36,051, forward strand.
GAATTAGGGCTGGAAGCAACAGTGCCTTTCTCCATTTGTGCCTCTCTCTGTTAGTACTTTTTGTTGATCTCCAGCCCGACTCTGTTCTGGCCCATCCAGTCAGCTCTAGGCACAGGAGCAGCTGAGAGCTCTGTGTCTTCTTCTTCTTTTAGTACTTGAAACGGCACACAAATGCCATGATTGCAGATGATTATAACAATAAACAAGACAGTAGCAGCATTTCTCGGAAAGAACAGGGAGTGAGGGGGAAAAGATTTCTGGCCTTGTGTACGTACAACAAAATACAGACGTGTGTGCATGTGTGTTCAGATACAGAGGGTGTTAAATCCTGAGCTCAAGTTAGGTTTCAAATATTCTAAAAAATAGTGTGGGTTTGGGGTTTTTTGCATTAAGATGCATTCAGACTGCTTTCAGCATGTGGCTCAGAATCTTTTTTTCCAATTTGTATATGCACATAAAGAAAAATATTTTCCTGATATTACATATTTCTAGCTGTTTTTTATAGAGCCCTATCATCCTTGTAGCATTTCTGTGGTGAATTATGTTAGTGGCATTTTTGTGTAGGTGTTTCAAAATATCTTTCAGAGATGTAAGAATACAAGTGACATTATTTGCAGATGTCACCTCTGAGAATTTTAGAATTTTTATGTGTTTCTTCAGTGGCTCCAATAATGACTGTTATCCTCAGCATTGTTATACCCAATAGTTGATTGTATATAGCCATTACTTCCTTTACTGAAAGTCCTTAGCAGTATGACACTAAAGCTGTGTATGTCCTAAACGGATAAACAAGGAGTGTTTTGTATGGGGAATGCAGATATAAGTTAGATTTCTCAATGCAGACAGGCATATTCCACAGAGAAGAGTAGAAGATAAAGCAGTATTTTCCATTCTGTACTCCTTAAAAAAGGGAGAAAAAAATAGTTTTATTCTTGTTCCACCCTGAATCTTCTATTTGAGGATATTCCTAGAAATTCCATTGGTGCCAGTGATTTATTGACACTTGAAAGATTTATGACCCACCTGCTTTTCACCTTCTGTTGCGATTCATCCACTTACTGATATTGCAGCCCAGGAGAGCCATATAAAATGAAACATATGCTGGTGAATTGTTAGAAGAAGGGATGTGACCGAAAGAGCACGATCCAATCGCCTCGGGGTGCTCCTAAGCTGTCGGAGGGGTCGATGCAAACCTCCCTTGCAAAGCTTTCTTGGTTCCTAGCACAGTGACGTGGTCACTCATGTGGCCTGCAAACAGAGCGTGAGTCCCAGTGGCTTGGTTACCCTGTGGTCCCCTGGGGAAAGGTCACGTCTCTGGTGTGGGTCCCCACCCCACCAGCCTGCTGTCACCTCTCACAGAGCCCCGCTGCAGCAGGCAATAAATACATGGCTGTGGTTAAATGCCCTTCGCTCCCAACTCAGCTTGGATGGGTGAAACCAGGCTGGGTGAAGGAGGTTTGGGAGACCAAATGAAACAGGGTAAGCAAAAAATCTCATGTGTATAGTGGGGGGAAAGGAGGGAGGGAGGAAAGAATGGGGGAAGGGATGATCATTTCCAGGCTATCTGTAAAGCCGCAGTGATTTGGTGTTTGAGACTTGCCTCCTATCAAAATCATTGCTTGAAAAAATGAAGGATGCAAACTTTGTGTTGGTGTGAGCGGTTGCCCCCCTCACTAGAGCACACGGCTTTCCCCAGCTCGGATCATGATGCCGTGAGCATCTCGTCCCACACCTGCATCGCGCGTAGGCGGGCGTCCTTCTTCAACCACCTGAAATGCCCTCCTTCCCTTTGTTTTCTTTGTGGATACCTAGTGCCAATATTTAATTTGTGACCAGCCTCGGTGTCAAGTGAGCTTCACGGAGGCTGAGTGCAGGAAGCCTGAGCCAGCACGGGGTACTAAACCGGGACATACCTCTCCGCCACTTGAGAGGTCCGAGTGGTGGAGCTGACTCACACCTTGTAGCCATCAGGCTCCTAGGGGCTGGAGATACTGTGGAGCCAATGTACTTGATTTTAAAGTGGGAGAGAGCTGCAAGATCCTCTCTTCACACAGCATTTCCTTCTTGAAGTGGTATTACTGTTGGCTCTAAAGAAAGCATGTTCTCATACTAAAGATTACGCTAAAACCCACCATGTATTATTTATAGAGCAGCTCCCAGGGAATATTTCCTAATTTGAAGGAAAAGCTTCTGGATTTTTGATGGACAAAGGATTTTCTACTCATTTGACCACTCATTTTCTACTCATATTTGACTACTGTGAAATGATTTCCTGTTATTAGCATAAAAAAGATCTTTTGTGTTATTGCTTCTTCTGCCTTAAAGACATGAAAATACAGGTTTAAGGTGTCTCGTAAAGGAAAGCAAAATCGTCCATTAAGGTCTTCACTGTGATCCTGTGCGACTCAGACCTGTGCTGTATGATGAAATGTAATAATGTCCTTTATGTTTTATTTATGTGAAAAAATGTCGTTACATTTCGTGCATGACAACTGATTGGTAGCTGATAGGTTTGGGTTTTTTCTCACTAGCCATATATACCACATATGGTCTCTGAACATACGGGAGGATACTTTTAAGTTGTGTGGACAGTATATCAGAGAATCTCCCCATGCTATGAATTAATCTCATAAAATGTTAATGTAATCCCTTCACAAATATGTAAATGCAGTGCCACTATGGGTCTGGCAAATAATAAACAATAGTTATCTTATCCTGGGCTTTTCCTTCACGTAATTCTCAGCAATAATTTAGTCCTTGTCTTCCACTCTGAAGGATTTAAATGGAATGACCTTAATTCTGGTTTTGTTTGCTCTCTATCTACTAAGCAGCTGCAGTGAAGACGAAGACAAACAGTAGATTAACAGTGGTACCTTTTATAAGGCTGATTAGTTCTTAAAATATGCTCAGTGGAAACAAAAAAGCATGAAATGAGGTCTGAGAGAGGCTTTTACTCTTTTCATTGAAACTGCTACATTTCTTTCAGTAACCCACAGATACTGACTTTTCAATGAAATATTTTCTTGGAGGGCAGTTGTTTTTGCCAGCACAGCCGGTATAGTATTTCAGAAGTGCAAGGTACGTACTTCTAAAATCCTTTTATCTCATTTATTTTTCTGGTTCAGATGAGAACTTCATGGTGGATGAATTAAAAATATTTACTGATATTGCATATCATCCATTTTTTGGTGATTATATATCTATCAGCCGTTAAAACCAACACTAGAATTGATACGGGCGATAGCTGTAATGGGTGCAGCTGGTATTCCTGCAATTTATAAGCACTTTGCAGAAAATATATTTTTAATATGTCCAAAGTGTGTAGGAGAGAAGTGAATTGAGACAATGGGTTGACAACAAGGTTTATGGAGTAGCTTAACAGCACCTGACAACACCCTGCAAATTTTAGGACTAGATGTGGGAAAGA
>NW_010513853.1:39492-42035 GCF_000687285.1 Phaethon lepturus
ATCAGTCAGCAAGGCAAAATGTACTTACCTGAGCTGCTGTTAGTTAAAGCCACTGCCTGAAAAGAGGGAAAAAGAATGCCTCAGTCGGGATGTCTGTTATTACACCTATCTATCTCCCCCAAAAGGTTACCCCTTCCGCGGCACATGGTCTGCTCAGGTTGCTACCGAAGTGGAGGGGAGAGCAAGACTGCAGGTTTAGACAGCTTGCTAAATTATCCACATCCCCTTCCTGAAGCACCCAGGCATTCCTTAGATGTCTCCTATCAAAATCCTGACCCAGCCTGACCCTGCTTATCAACTGCTTGTTGTTCTTTCAAAGAGTTGAGAGGATTACGGCAGATTAGCTAACGCAGCTCCCTTCCCTATATTGTTCTGTGTCACAGTCAGTTCTATAATAAAAATAAAATAGCAATTTTAAAGCAAGTTTTAAGAGTGGACATACTGAATTTGCTGAATCTCAGGTTTTGGTATGGCTAAATTAATTTTTTGCACTTTTTAAATCTGTGTTTATCAGCAGCTAGCTATTTTTCCCCTTTTTTTTCTGGATCTGGTTTAGTTGTAATGAAAGCCTCATGTCTAGTAAGATTCCATCCTCTGAAAAGACATTTTCCCATCTGATGTAAAATATATATTCATGTTTGATATAAAATGTGCATAAATACATTTTTAATCTCATTCTCATGTCTGTTTTGATTTTTAAAATATATAGCTGTTCACGTACCTAGCACCATCAAGAATAGCCACAAGGTATTTGGGCATTAAAAAATTGGGTTTCCAGGAAGCACTTCAGTTTGGAATTGTAACTGAAATCATATGAGAGTGATCCACACTCTGAATTTCTTGGTGGAAAAAAAAAAGGAGATAATATAAAATGGAAACTGAAAGAAAGAAAGAAAGTAGCTGCTACAAAGCTGGGACAAAGGCATCATCAGAGAGAAATTCTAAGGGAAAGCCAAGCTCCCAAGCAAGTCATGAATTGCTGAGTTTGCAGTAAGTTTGCCGTCGAGTTTAAAAGAAGCAAGTCAGTTTGGGCAGTAACTTCAAAGCCTGTCTCTCCAACGAGAACTGAAGAACTGAGGTCCTGGAGCTGCTTGTAGACAAAACCAGAACAATATGGCACCAGTTCCCTTTTTGATAACCAATAACTTATTCCTTTAATTCTTGCCTCACATTTGTTTTTGACTCAGAGGTCACCAGTGACATTACTCCCTGTTTAGCATGGAAGCTTATCACCCCGAGAAGTTCCACGTGTTTTTTTCCAGCATCGGTACATTTCTTGAGATCAGGTTGGAAAACAGGAACGACTCCACGGCGCACATCAAGCCTTGTTTGACTGTGCATCCAAGGCGGGGGCTTTGAGGTGAACAGGCTGTGACGGCCACCAGCCCTCCTGCCTGCAGAGCTCCAGTGGCTCCCCGCTCGGTGCATGGTCCATGCCGGCCAACCCATCCTGCCAGATGGCTGGGCACCTCCTGGGCTCAACTGTGCCTGTTCCTATGGGCTTGCTGTCCCCTTGGCCTGCAGATCTGGCCTTATGGGAGGCCCTGGGCCAGCGAGGACATACCCAGAGAGCTAGCGTTTAGTCCTGCATCTCTTAATGTTGTGTAAATGGTTGTAACAAACTCTTGTCCTTTTGTATGCCAAACTCCATCCTCAGTTTTTTTATCAAAAAAGTCTTCTTTGAATTTTCTTTTCATCTCTAGTCAAAGAGAGTTCCACTTGCTCTGGAGAGCTGGCAAGTGGTCTTCATCCTCATCATCTTCTGCCCCATTTATCACTGTGTTACGTTTGCAAGGCATGGAGCCACGTAGGACTATGAGCTCAGGAAGCTGCGTGTTTTCTGCTTGTATTAGGGGAGATTTTAGAAATTCTGGAAGGGTAGCCACTCTTATTTAGAAGTTGCATTGCGGGTTTGAGAGACGAAATCACCTTTTGGGCTGGAGTAGTTGCAACAGCCAACTCTTCACCACCTGCCTGGGTGGGTGTAAAGAGTTACACATCAATTTTTGCCCACTTCAAGTTAAAGAGGCATGAGACAACCCCGGTCTGGAAACCGCACAGCCACAGTAGCTGTGTCACTGTGGCTTGACCTAATAAGCCCTGCTGAGGTGCAGAAACACAGAAGATTTGACAGTTCTGCCTTTTTCCACCATCCCTGCCTGCAGCAAGTCCCTTTTCTCTCTGTCACTTGTGACTGTTAGGTATGCAGAACAAACTCTTATTTTCTTTTTGTTGCCAAGTTATTAATTGATGTTCGGGAGAGGATGGGAGGAAAGCAGCTTTGTCTGGCTCTGAAAAGCACCAGATGTGCTTTTTTGAATTGAGGAGAGGAATTAATTAAAATGAGGTAATAATATTAATCTGTCGACTGTGGTTAAGGTTGACTGTAACAGGAGGGGGAGCTCTCAGCGCATCAGGCAGGGGAAGGGGGCTGGGGGGGAGCTCTGCTCTCCCAAAGCAGAGAGGGGCTGGGGGCCCTCCTGCACCGCAGCAGCAGTTGGGGGGGGGGGGTGTCCTGCTGCCCCTTTCGCCACATGGCAGGG
>NW_010513853.1:42066-42785 GCF_000687285.1 Phaethon lepturus
GGTTGGGGGGGGGGGTGTCTTGTCACCCCTTTCACCAAATACCTGTGTGACTCTGCTGGGCTGCTGCCACACTGAACCCAGAGGCAGAATGAAGGAATGAATATTCAGCGATGAATGCCGGTGGAAACGCTGAGGGGAGGAATGAAGTACAAATTAAGCAGCATTGGGATTCTTCTTAAAGTGTGTCTGTTTTGATTGCTATTTCTGTAGATTTTTGCTATGTATTATATTGTTTAACAGAGCAAAAGAAAAACAGAATACGTGTTTACTGTGTACTAAGCTGTAAGTACCTTTTTCAGACATCAGTAATCATCCTTTCCAGCTGAGAAGGCAATACACTTGCAACAGAGCTCTCCAAAAAACAGCAATTGTCCTATTTTAATGTTTCTGAAGCTATCCCTTATGGGAAAGCTCTCCTGAACTTAATAAGGGTAAAATGAACAGGGCTATATAGCAATTTCATAGAATTAAAAGAGAATTAGGAATTTAGCAGGAATTACACCTCTGCCGTATTTGAGGCTGGCATTAGCTCATGCGAGGCTGCGCGCAGACCTGCCTCTGCTGCCTGAGTAAAGAACCTGCGAGCATGTATGTGAGCGTGAAAAATCCTGATTTACTACCCAGTCTCAGAGGTGTTTGTGTGTGCGTTCTCGGCCGGAGGTGCCGGCACGTGTCCGGAGCACCTCGCAGCAGAGGAGCGCGGAAAGGCAGGAATGCTG
>NW_010513853.1:42816-49730 GCF_000687285.1 Phaethon lepturus
CCTGCTCCAGCGAGCACTGGTGAAATCTGGGACCAGCTGGAGTCCAAGGTGAACTCTAATTAAGAGAGTCACTGTCCTTCAATGTTCCTTGGCAAATTGTATGAAGACTACCAATTTCTCTAGCTTTTAAAAGTAATTTCTGAGAAAATTAGAAATTCCTGAGAAAATAAGAAATGACAAGGGATTTGGTGATGTAATACCCATGGGAAGTTGCTGTGGCACACATGCCCAAGTAATTTCGTTATTTTGAAATCCCCACTCTTAAGCTTTAAAAGCACATGGACTCCATGATAGGACAATCCTTTTTTCCCAAAGGACAAACCATTTTTCTGTTACACATAACAGTTATTACAAAGTTTCATATTTTACTTTTTCCGTCTTCTCACCTAAATTATTTTTGCGTTAGTCAAAGACGTACTCCTTGGATTATGTGTTTGTATTGCTTCCCCTGCAAGGAAATCAGCGTCTCCTACTTTTTCTTTTTAGATTCCGAATTTAGATTTAGATTTAGATACGTGGAGGTGCTGAGCACCTCAGAGGCAAAAACTTCTTTCAGGTGTTAAGTGTGTGCCACCAGCAGTCCCCAGTGCAGGAGGCACACGGGATATGGGATGGTCACAGCCCTGCTGGGCTCAATAAGCAGTCCAGGCAAAAAAAAAATCTTACTAAATAAGGAGGAAAAGGGAAAAAGTCAATCTTGTTTTACAGATGCGAATGGGGGAAATTTATGTCAACAGGTGTTACAACCCAATTTAAGCTGCTCTGTGCTGTTTTTCAAAACAGCCGTCGCCTGTGCCATCAGTCGAAATCTCGCCCGACTCCACGTGTGGGATATGGGGCAGTGGAAAGCGGCGGCACACGAACCGCAGTAGCTCCACGGGAGGCGGCGAGCGCGTCCGTAGTTGTCTGAGTGCAGGTTCCGGCCCCGCCAGCTGTACAGGTAAGCTGGGTTACCTGCAGTGCTCGTTTTTGCTCGCTTTCTTTAAGACTCTTGAGTTTTATTGATAAATTAGTGCTGTTTTGCCTGCAAATCCATGGAACTTTGGTGACATCCAGTGACAGGTTCTGCTGAAAGGTGTTTTTCCCCCTGGAATGACAGGAGAGAAATGCAGGTACCCTGCTGGTTTCCCCTAATGGCATCAGCAGATGAATTTGAACACAGGCTGAAAATCAGAGTCTCAAACCGTATACTATCATCGTTTTAAGGCAGTTGAGATTTACATTAGGGTCCCTTCAATCTTTAACGTGTAAACTGCTGTTGAAAAGTTGTTAATCAGTCACACTTTAAAGCCAACATCTTGTCTGGCAACCCATTTAAATAAGCTAAGGCTCTTTGAAGAACTTTATCAGGGCTTCTCCCCTAATTTTCCTGACATGTCTTTTAAAGAAATTGACTGAATGTCAAAGTCAATCCTGTGAATAGTGCCTGATGTTTTAATATTTTTTCAGATAGCTTAATTAATATTGGAGCAAAACCTCATTTCTTGGGGGAAAAAAGAAAAGTCGGTGCTTACATACTCTGACAGTGATATAAAAAGTAATAAACTAACTGTGGTAGCTTACTTGAAAAAGGGGACATTCATAGACCAAATTTTAAAAACCAAATTATTGCATTCATCTCCAAAAGTGTAGCGTTTTAAGCTAAATAGAATCCAGGGTTAAATGACATTGCAAGCTGGAGAGAAATCAATGAATAGTTAAAAACTATATTCAAGCTAAATTGCCAAATGGTTAGCATTGTATAGTAACATTCAAATCACAGCAATTGTTCTTGTAATAAATATAATTTCTATAGCATTTCCTTAGGTTATTCAGTTAATTGCCAGCGCTGTTTTACCTCTTTATAATAATGTGCGCTTTCTTTTAAAAAAAAAAAAAAAAAAGAACTTGGTTATTTCTTTGGTCAGGGCCTATTTGCTCCTTTTTTATGTGAGATTTTCAATACTCGGCAATGATGCCGAGCAAAAAAGGTCCATCCACTTCACTTGTGATGCCTCGTGCATTACCTAAAGCACAACAGAACAATGCCAGACAACAGAGCCTTTCTCCCCGCTAACAATGCAGTCACCATGACAACCAGCAGAAGAACGTTTGGCCAGAAAAAGCTGGGAGCTTGGCGGACCAGCCTAATCAAAAAATGGAATAACATGACAACAATTACACTGATGAGTGAGAGGGAAGCTACAGATGCATTCAGACACCTATGGCACTGCCGGCTGGATGCATTCAGCATTTTTTCTTTTATTTTCTTTTTTTTTTTTTTTTTTGTTTTTTTTGTTTTGTTTAGTGTCTTGTGTTTTTTAAGAGCAGGTAAATAGACAAGATGGAATTGTGTAACAGAATGTCAGTGCTCTAGTTAAATTGAAAATTCCTTTTCTTTTGCTGTGCTACTTCAAGCACACTGAAGAGGCTTTAGGAGAGATGAGGTTTTGAAGTGAAATATGTAATAGATACAATATGAGTGTCACAAGCCAACTTTATTTAGCTTTAAAAATGTAAACTCAGATTTTCAAATACGCGGATGCAAATAAATATGACCGGATTGTGCAATGGATAACCGATCTCACCTTTCACTTTAATTTCAGAACACTGAACACATGTCAAGCATTGATTAGAAGTGATGGCTTGTTGTTTTTAAACCAACACCTTCTGCATATTAGTATCTGCTGTAAAATTTATCGCAGCATTTTGTGCGGACCTCTCTTCCAGGTCCAGGGAAACTTGAACTACAACTGTACGTGTGCCACAAATCACACAACAGACAATAACAATGTATTTCTCTGAAATACCCCAAATTTAGCTTCGTGCTAATAGCCTCCTCTTATAAACTCCCAATTGTATGTTAGAAGTTCTGGTATTTTCTTTATAGGAAAGGAGGGAAGGGAATTTTCGCTGCTATTGCTGAAAAAAACATGTCTCTGATTTCTACTGTTGAGAATAATTGGTACTTTTTAGGGAAGGGTACGGAGGAGGGAAGCTGCTGGTTTTAAATGATGAGGTATTTGGGGATAGCCAGGAGGTGTTTTAGCGATTTGAAAACAGCGGTGGGCACAAAACACGGGCCATTTCTTTGTGTGTATCTAACAATGGCATAGGAGAGTTGTGCAGTCAGTCCTTTCCATACTACCCCTGCCTTAGCCAAAACTGCCTCTATACCCCCTCCTGCCCCCCTTCATGCCCTTGCTGGCTCCTGGGTAAATCTTGCAGCCAGCGTTGGATGAAATATTGCGTGGAATTATCACTTACTTACATGCATAATTAAAACCACCACCTGAAAAAAATGCTCAGGCAAACCCTTGCCCGTGTTTGAAGCACTTTGAATTCGACTGGTTGTATAAAGGAGCCTTCGGCCATCGCAAAGAGAAAACCAGGGGGTTCTTCTACCAGGGCCAAATCTTTGCCTGGCACAGCCATCGGCGCTCATTGCTGAGCCTCCACCGGGTAGGATGGGCAGACTGCTGGGCACCAGGGATGGGCCACGCACAACTCGGCGAACGGAGGCTGGAATACAAGCTAGCAGCAAAGCCAAGCGGTGTTTTACATGCGGTGGTCATCACACACTGGCATCATCTCCCTAAGTTCACATAAGTTAGCGGTATAAAAGATTTTAGGCTGCTAACTTGTACTTCTACTCTGCCACTCTCCTACTAAATTCTGCTCTCCCACTTGCCCACCAGATCACCGGCATCATCTTCACATCTGAATTCAGTAGTCAGCTAGAGATAGCTCCACAGAGATCCTTAACCCCATATGCTACTTGTTTTGTACATGTACAAAACTCCTTCCCTCTTGCTGAGTTGTCTGCATTTCACTCAGACACTGATGATGATCATCTCATCTCCTTTGTGCAGCTGTCTAAAATCTACCATCCCCACCGAAAATGCCTTAAACCTAGTTGAGCTCAGGCTTTTCGGAATTAAAAGTTCCCAGACCAGCAATGAGCTTTGTGCAGCTGTCTAAAACCTACCATCCCCACCGAAAATGCCTTAAACCTAGTTGAGCTCAGGCTTTTCGGAATTAAAAGTTCCCAGACCAGCAATGAGCTTATCTCTCAACATAGAAGTGCTAACCCTCATCACACTCATCTTGGAGTTGGGGATATTGGTGCTGCGAGGAGGGACAGAGGCAAATTAGGAGGTGAGCTTAGGTTGTTTGCTGGGCATCATTTAGATTAAATTAGATAAGGTGCTTGAGAGATTCGATAGAAAAGCTCTGGGTGATGATGGTAAGGCTTAACAGAAACCTTAGGTACAGGGTAGAAAGGGGGAAACTGGAGAGATTAAGAGAATAGGGACTGTGTTGAAGACAAGTCCAAGTCAACCATGCCTAGGCTGGAGAGTGGGGGTAGAAAACAGATTAACCCAGAGGAGGCTAGAACAAGGCTGGGGCTGTAATCCTTGTACAGCAATGCTTGCCCTGGCACCTCGTTGCCCTTGGATCTGTCCTGTCCTCTTACACCAGGCGTGCCATTGCAATACGTGGCCTTCTGCTTGCCCTAATGAGTTTTAAATATTAGAAGCGCTGTTTTTTTTCTCCCTCTCTTCTTCTTTTTTTCTTTTTCTTTCCACAGAAGACCATGCCTCCTTGTTCTACTTCTGGCTTTCCACCTCATTAAATAACCTCAGGCATCCATGAAGGGAAGCACAGAAAGAAGCTATGTCATAGGAAAGTGGGCCTTCTTTCTACTAGAATTGGGGCAGCAAAGCCTCCACCTGCCTGTGTGCACCCTATGAGATAACTTGAACAGACTGGTATACCCTTGGGGTGGGCTATTTTCTTTAAAGATCTGTCTCTGTAAGGGAATTGTAAAGGTAGAGGCAGGTGCCTGCTCAGGAGATGGGGAGACTCTGGACAAGGACACAAGTCTTGTTGGGTTGTTACAACATCTCAAGAGAACAAGACAACACGCGCCGGTACATCAAATAAAAAGAATAAGAGAGATCTTGCAAATGTAAGAATTGGAGGCATGCAGAAGGAGCAAATTACAAGGAAATGGGACTTAAGGTCTCCTCACAAATCCCTGAGGAAGCAGAGGATCAACCAGGAGCCTGCGTGTATCTGAGTGTGGGGTTTAACATGGCGCTAAGCCTGCTCTCCTGCTGGAGCCAGCCCTCCCTCAGTGGGGCTGAGCCCACAGCCTCCTCCTTCCCCGGCTGTCCCGGTGAAGAAGGGAGCGGGGGGACAGTGGGCTCTGCAGGTGTGTCGCGCTGGTTTGGCATGCCGCTTACACCGAAAAATGTCTTTATTAGCTGTGCAGGACCCGACTGATACTTTGGATTTGTCACATCTTTAAAGGAAAGATTAAATACAATAATTTGAAAGGCTAATTCTGGAGGGATTTTGTCAATAACTTGCAACCAGCCCAAAAGCTCTTTGAATAATGCAGTTTCATTTTTCTGTCATACAGTTCTTTAACCATCTTCCAGTTCTTGGACTATTTCTCAATTTATCCTAGTAAACTAACGATTTCTTATACTCTGCCACAGCAATGGCTCTTGTAAAACCTTAGCTCTACCATGCCTGTTTTATACAGAAGAAAGTTCTTTAAAAAAAAGAAGGCATGACCTATTTTTTATAAAGTAAATCCAATGTTGCATTTTCGAATCTTTCTATCCTTCATACATCTAATCATTATTTATTCATGGTATAACCCATAACTACCAACTTTTAAAATTATGTACTCAAAAGGTAGGTGCCCAGGTAATCCAATCCCATCAGGTAACATATCAGTTGTATATGTGAAAATACAGTAACAGTTGCTTTTCTGAGCAAAAGGGGGGAGAGGAGAGGAGAGGAGAGGAGAGGAGAGGGAGAGGAGAGGAGGCACCAGAATAAGGTCCTGGATAGAAGACATCAACATGGCAAAGAGAGCTTAAAGCATGGGAAAGACCAGAATAAGGAATGGGGAAGGAGTATTCCCAGAAGGGTCTAAAGAGGATATTTACTCCAGAAGCCTCTCTTCTGCATCTGAGCTGCCTGCTTACTTCAAGTAAACAAACACTTTTATTGCTTGCACATGTACACAACCCAAGGGGATGCTCCATAGCAAATAAAGTAGTGTATATCATTTATACATCTTGAAATGTGGTATTTGCTTCCTGTAAAGTGCACCAGAAATCTTTCCATGCTGCTGAGGTCAGGCTACCACTGGTCTGTACTAGCCCAGGGCATTTTTTTTCTATTTTAAATACAGGTGTTATGTTTGCTCTTTTTCAGTCAGACAATACCATCAGCCTGACTTGATAGATTTTTATTTTTACTCCTTTCTACAGGGCTCACAGTTTCATGTGTCAGTCCTTTCAGTAGTCTGGGAGGAAGGTTATCTCGTGTACCTTCCTTGAGCACACCGAGCTCTTTGAATTCTTCTTCCATCTACAATAGAAAATTCTATTGTAACTGTTTCTAGATGCTTTTCCCATTAGCCAAACTGCTTTTGTTCCCAGTGTGTACTTTGTTATCCTAACTGAAACCTAATGTAAAATAATAATTTAGTTTGGGGCCATACAGGTGTTATTTTTAACCTCATCCTCCTTTCTTTGTTCCTTCTTCACTCTCTGTTGTTGAGAGCAGGGAACACTTTGACTGCTAGTTCTCACTTCCTTTGGAAAAACATTTTGGGTAAAACCCTGACCCTGGTCTTCCCATTACTTCAACATTGTGAAAATGTTTGCTTTCTCTTTAATATATAGTAAATGAGAGGTGTTCAAAACGTGCTTCTTGATCATGCCTGATTATACTGAGCATAAAGCTCTCTCTGTGTAAAGGATCCATAAAAAAAAAAATTGTGTCTTTCTTTATGCTTAGGAGATGTCTTAGTAATACAAATTAGAGTATTATTGCTACAAATCTTTTACTAAAATATCAGCACACACATTTATTTCATTGATATCACAGAATCACAGAATCACAGAATC
>NW_010513854.1:0-5101 GCF_000687285.1 Phaethon lepturus
GAGGGGGAGCAGGGTGGGAGCAGACAGCGTGGCTGCCCGCAGCAGGGTGCCACCTCCCCCAGCTGGCTGCCTTTCCCTGTGCGATGCCGGGATTTGCAGGGAGGGCCTGGGCGCTCTCTGGGCAGCCCTGGGTGAGAGTGTCCCACCCTGCTGGGTTGTGCCCCTGTGCTGGTGGGGGCCACTGACTGGGCCTTGCCCCGAGCAAGAGCAGGTCCATCTGTGCTTCTCACTGTCCTCCCAGAGCTGCTGTGCCTGCCGTCTGCAGGGAGCTGTAAATCACCCCAGCCAGGCTCACGGCAGGGGATTCTCTGCCTCCTTGGGGTGTTGTAGCACAATGAGGGTGATCAGGTGAACTGTAGCTTGAAACTGGGGTGGGAGAGAAGGGATTATTAAGCAGTTGAGGAGTTTCCCTACCTCTCCTGTATCAACTTCTCAGGAATATCTCTTGAGGAGGAATCCCTGGGCACATCACAGGAGTTTCAAGCACCCCGCCTTCTTCAGCCTTTAATACCGAATCTCAACCAATGCTGGCTGAGCCGGTAGTTTCGTTCACATTCAGTATGGACTGAAACTTGTAAAGCAAAGCTCCTGCTGCTTTGCTGAATGAGCTAGTCAGTGTCTCTGGTTCTTCGGTGGGGGGGTTGGTCTGAGTGTTGTGTCAGGAAAAAAAGCCCCTTCAGTGCCGTGTGGTGCTGCTGTGGTTGCCTTTAGCACTGTCACACATTCAAGGTGCGTGTGGATTCTGCTGCAGGGCGCCGAAACTGTCAGCTGGCCCATCCCTGTGGCTGGGTCGTTGTCATTCTTAAGGGCAGGATCTTTTAAGAACACCTAGGAGGGTTCCAGCTCCTTACTGGAGAAAATGGTTAAGAAATCCCCAACCATCTATCTCCTTGGATCAGGCAGTTGGATTGGCTGACCTTGGGGTGTCCTGTCCAGCCACCTCTTGTTTACAAGCAGGATGGGATGTGTTTGTCCAAGGAGACTTGCATTTCCACTAGGTACATTAGTTACAGAGCCCTGGAATACTTGGTACTACTACTTGTTTCTGTCAGGTTTAAATCTCTGTAAGATGAGGCAACTCCTTTGCAACTGTGCATTTCCCTTTCCTACCCAATTCTTCACACGTTTGGAAATTCGATCTATAGAGAGTTTAAAATCATGAACTCCTTTACGGTCATCAAGTCCAGCTGTAAACCTAACTCTGCCAAGTCCCTCACTAAACCATGTCCCTAAGTGCCACATCTACAGGCCTTTTTATACCTCCACGCACAGTGACTGAACCACTTCCCTGGGCAGCCTGTTGTGATGCTTGATAACCCTTTCAGTGAAGAAATTGTTCCTGCCTTTTGCTCTGTTGGTCAGGAAACACAATGCCACTGGGTGTCAAGGAAGTATCTCAGTAGAGACAGAAAGACGGGGAAAAGAGAGGGGGAAAGGAAAGAGGAAAAGTGAGGGAGGAAGAAAGGGAAGGAAGGGAGGAAAAAAAGGAAGGAGGGAAGCACCAAAGGAGGGAAGGAAGGAAGGAAGGAAGGAAGATAAAACATAGGAGACAGCATGGAGAGGAGCCTGTGTGTCAGGTTTGGGAGGCTTGAGGAGTGCCTCGCTTGCTCCCCGTGGATGAGAGGAGCTCCCTGTTCTGAGGTGTGGGTCGCTTTTGGCGGCTGCTGCCCCCAGCATGGGTCCACAGCACAATCTGCAGATAGCAGCTTTAATTCACATCTGCATCCACTTGCTACAATACATATTGGCACACCCGTAATGAGGAATTCAATGAAAATTGCCTCAAGGGAAATTAGAAGAAGCACTTGTCAAAGGGTGGATGGAGGTTGGAAGAACAGTAGGCTGTTATGGAAAGGAAGCGTGAAGAAGAGTATGGTAGCAACCAGGAGGTGCTGTCAGCTGTGAAATACTCTGCCTCACATCAACCCACCCTTTAATCCCACTGAAACAAACCCAGAAAGACTCTGCAGCTCTCAGTGTCACTGCTCGTCTTGAATTGACCTAAGATGGTCAGCTGCCCACCGATTCTGCACGTCCCTTTCCCTCACAGTCAAGGATGCATAAGACATTAAAGGCCTCAGTACCACACCACACTTGCTCTTCTCTGGAAGAAAAGCACAAAAAATCTGAAAATTCACAGGGCAGAAATTGAGGCTGTATTTCATTACTCTTACAGATCCCTGGGCCAAGCCCTTAGTGGGTTCCACCTCATTAAGTGGAGCTGTACAGCAAGGGGAGCTTCCACGCTCTTACAGATCAAGCCCTTAGTGGGTTCCACCTCATGAAGTGGAGCTGTACAGCAAGGGGAGCTTCCACCCTCTTCCACATGCCACCTTAGAAAGAAACACCCTTGCATTTCAAAATGCAATCGTGATCTTTGAAAGCACTGGAAAATAATCGTTTTAGTGAAAGTACGTGACGTGTGTCAGTCAAAATGTTGCAATTTAGTTTCTGTTATAAACTGTTGTTATTATTTACAATACACTGGAAGAGAACGCATGACAAGACGTTTGAAACAGTATATCAAACTAAAGTATTTTCTTGCCAGAATTTCCTTTTGGAAAACACCTTCCTACAGAATACTATACTCGCACGCAAGAATAACCAAAACCCAAAACCTCCCCTTAGTTATACTGTAAAAGCCCAAGAGTTGAAAGTTGAGCCTGCAGGCAGCCCAAAGTCCTACACCCACTGCAGTCAACAGAAGAGGAGAGCACTTGTGGGTGTCCTAGCAGTCCACAGCACAAATGCTGTAGGTTTGGGCCTGGGACATCTACTTCCTTTCTATAACATTTCCTCATGACCTTGTGTGCGCACAGGACTGCCATAAATAGGATTGCTCCTGAGCACTTGGCTGTAAGCAGTGATTTTACTGATGCACTTGCTTGGACAAGAGTGTCAAGGAAGAACTACGTCGAATGCACTGAGGTAAAGAAACGGGATGAACGGCACATGTCTGCAAGTGTAAACCAATACGAATATGTTGGGAAATGGATTTGGAAGGTTTACTTTCGGTATCTTTTTTATCTCCTGATTTGGCTGGTAATCTGCAAGTGTAAACCAATACAATTCATGAATGTCAACACAGAGACAGCGCTGCCTACCTTCATTTCATCTCTGTAGAACTGAACTTCCTTGTTATAAATCCTGACACTAATGCATAATAAAAGAATCCAATTAATTACAAAAATTAAACAGAAATATTGAAGTTGTACAGGCGATGTTTCATACAGGTGAGGACAATGGATTCAGAGTGGGGAGTGTTAATAAACACATTGATAACACACCTTGTTTGCTAACATATAATGAAAACCAATGCCCACAGTTGGCAGGAGTCAGGTTCTGTGTTGCAAGGCGTTCAGAATTGCAGAAATCGGGATGTCTTGCTGTAAAGGGAGAACTTCAACAACCTGCAGTCAACTGTATTTCTTCCTGTCATTTCCATTTACTGACAAAACAAACACTGAATTGTAGTAAGGAGGTCCTTGCTTGACTGGAGATGTTTGGATAGAGAAAGCCCAGAAAAGCTTTTGCCATATCAAAACAATGATAATGAGAAAACTCTAGAAGCTATCCTGCTGCTTGGGCCAGATGGCCAGATGTGCCTCCTCCTCTTTGGGCACTGATCTCTCAAGGGGATCTACGCTTTTCATGGCATACAGAACCATCCACTTCCACTGAACTCCTAGGAACATGGCAAGACAAAACCAGGCATTACTCAGATCACTAAAACTCAGCTCCTGCAAGTGCATCAACCATGAAATGAGCATTTATTCCAGAAGGGCTCAAAGAACATCCTCCAGCCTCAATAGCAAATTAATGGCTTGTCATAAAATACAAGCTCCTGAGTCTCGATGAACGTTCCCCAGGCAGCAGCTAGGCATATCTGCTCAGGAAAATCGTGAGCAGATATGAAACAAAAGTGAGTGATGGAAGATAAAGTGAACACAAGACAATTCTGAAAGACTTCCCTTTGGAGGTCATCATGCCCCCAAAACTCGTACACTCAGGTGACTCATTGGTGCTGTGCTGGAAATAGCAGACCCTACGCAGCTCTGCATGCAGATTTTCTTCTCTATGCTTGCTTTGAGGGGACCTTCAGTGCTGTCCTCACAATTCTTTTTGGGTGAAACCAAGGAAGCTCTATAGCAGGTGCTGTTCCTTGTCTCAGACTCCCCGAACAGTAGGGGCAATGCAGAGACAAGCCCTGGATCTCAAGATGCACCAAAAAGATCTTATAGTTGAAGGATCGTTTTCACCTGATGTAGCAAGTCTGCAGGTTGACGCAATGATATTAAACACCCAGACTTGGACACCCAGATGGTGATATCAAATGGGAAAAGGAAACAAGTGCATTTGAACAGGTATTTAATTCCTACATGGCAAACTAGCTTCTCTGACGTGGTTTTGTTGCAAGAAAGGCTGTTTTTCAGATTTTACAGACAAGGTGCTGCACCAAAGGAGGGCAAACCCTTCTGTCTTAAGTCCCTCTGTGAGCTTGGGGAAAGGGCTCCAAGGCAGCATCTGCACTGGGCTATGGAGCAAGGCTGTCTCAAATCCACCCACCTTAACTTCCAGACCCCAGGAGAGCATTGCAACCCTCCTACTGCACTTGTGACACTTAATAACCCTCAAACTTTCGTTCTAGTTCATGCTTTCAGCCCACACAGGCCTGTGTGGCTGGTACCATGGATTAAATTACTTGGAAGTGGGAGTGAAGGCTCAAGGAGGCCAGAGGAGAGGGGAGATGCAGCAGATTGCTTCCCAGCACTTCACCCAATGTCTGCGGGGATGTGGAGCATCAGGCAACTTCAGAGGCAGTGGTGACTGACGATGGTTCGAAACTGTTTCCCAGCGTCTAGCGCAAGCCTTGAGTCGTCATCATAGAATCTAAACCACCGTGTAAAGGACAGCAGATGGCAGTGGAGAACCTGTCTGAGGGCAGTGCTGCACCCCTGGGATGCCCTAGGACAGAGCAGGAGGCTGCTGGTTAATTCCAGCTCCTCAAAAGCTGTGGGGAGCAGCGGGGAGGGGAACATATTGGGAAATGGATTTGGAAGGTTTATTTTTGGTATCTTTTTTATCTCCTGATTTGGCTGGT
>NW_010513855.1:0-62465 GCF_000687285.1 Phaethon lepturus
GGTCACGGTTTCGTCTGCTCCAAATGAGAAATTTGCACTCTGTTTAACACCCTGCCTCCAAGTGATCTTCCATTTATCTGATATTGATGGCCATGAGAATGAACATAATCAATTAAAATAGGGAAGCCACTTAGTGCTTCTACCCAAAGCAGAGCCAGGCTCTGAAGGATCATGCAATTGGCTTAAATGTCATCTTATTGAAGAAGAAAAAGAGGTTGGAATTCCCTTTATTCCCTTGCTCACGTTTAAATGCATTTTGTCATATTCAAGCTTCTCTCTGCAGCCATGGCTACCATCGGGATAGGCTCCTGTTCTTAAGAAAAAGAACACACTTTAACCTGAGAGCTTTGACTTCAAGTTAACTTTTTGACAGGACAAGATACAGAGTGCACAGCCTACAGTAGGGACCTAGTTATTGTAGATTTGTGGCAAGAAAGTAGATACTAGACTGACAACTTCAAATGTTAAGCTACAAGGTCTATCTCTTTGCTCCCCGCACTACACCATGCAGAACAGAGACTGCTAGATCTCACCTGGGGTAGACCCTGTAGATCAGGAAGATATCCAGAATTATTTTGATCATTATCTGGGTGGGAAGTATTTTTTTAATATGCTGAAACATGATGTATAGTAGTTTTCTTAGAGGTATTTATGGTAGCAGTAGTCAAAGTGAACAAATTATATACCTACTTCTCTCTGTTTCACCTTAAGGTAAGTTACTTTTGAGTTTTTCTCTCTCAAAATCCGTCAGATGGCCACCTTGGAACTACAAAAGCACTTGATTAAACCTAAGAAGTACACCTGGCAAGTAGACATTTGCTAGGAATGAAAAAAGAGTGTAGTTTCAAGTAGGAAACACCAATTCTTAGAGCTATGGTTACTTCATACAGTACTACCTTTTCACCTTATATTTCTTAGCAGACATTTATTATGCCTGACTGCTGTGCTTATTATCATAGGAACCTTGTGGAACATCATGTCTTCCTTTATGTTTGCAAGGCACTGCTGCTGATGGTCCAATAGGTTAGATATTTCCCTATGACATTCTTGATTGTGAGACTTACCCTGTACATTGTAGAGGACGCTTTTGTTTTCACATCCCATCCTGACCACTGGGTTCAGTTGGTATGTATCAACTGACAACCCATAGGATCGTATGTCTGCAGCACACTGGATAATACACTTGGAAATATTCAGTATCTCTGCAGTTTCTAGGCCATTTCCCCTGGGCAGTTTGGTATCACCTCCTTGGTTGCTACTAACAAGTGCTAGGAATATTGGCAGAGGGATGAGGAGAATACTGACAGCATAATCCTGCTTGTGGTCCCTTCAGATCAAGGTGCACGATTATTTTCAGGGGAAGAGGGGGAAGCTGCTTTGATTCTGTACTTATTCTGCAAGTCCACCGACACTTTAGGAAGTGAAGGCCTGCAATTGTCAGCTGTACTGGAGAGTGTTGAATCAAGTCAGAAGGAAGTCAGCCCAGATCTGACCCTTTGCCAGATGTTGAGCTTTACTGAACTAGAATATTCACAGGAGTCTGAACAAGGAGCTGCTTGCTTAATACAAAGCGTATTTTATCTTCAGTACGCTCCTTTGTCCTTGCTGATATGCTGCTAGATACATGGTGGGCTCTGTGCTGACCTGGCAGTTTTTCATGGGCCTCTTGCAGCTTCCAGACCTCACATGTTGTGGAGGTTATAAAAAGTTCACATGCATTCTAGAGTGCCTCAGACCAGAGATAACTTAATATATTATTTTAAAAGGCAGATGACTCGATCCAGTAGACACTAATACAGAAGCTGGGATTATCAACAAAAAGTGAGTGTATGCACATCTGTATCAGTGCATCTGCTTGTAGAAAAAACTCTTCCAAATCAGAAAGTGGAACTGAGAAAGCGAGAGGGAGAGAAAAGTCATTTGTTCTAGAGCAGAGAGATGATCCTTCAGTGTGGCATATAGAAATCAAGTATGAAAGTCAAGCTGATTGTGGAAGGAGAATCCTAAGATGTTTGAACAGTCAACACCTGAAGCCAGCACCCTCCGAAGAGGATCTGTGAGATTTTGATGTAGTCTTTATTTGAGGACCTAGAGACAGATCCAGCTATGCTCAATTTTGTAGGCTCTGATTAAACATAGTGCATAGAAATATGATAACATCTCACAGTGGTTATCACTGCATTGGTAGAAACCAAGATGCTTGATGTGGATCCATATATTCTGGGCTAAGCTTGACATAAGCTTCCTCTAGTCTAAGATGACATGAGCACTGAATCTTTCCTGATTTTCTGTCTCACTCTCAAGATGACAGCTCCTCTGGCAGTTACACATTCCTAGAAATGGGACTGTGTAGTTTCTTGGCTTTGTCAAGGCTACTGCTGCCTTTTCAGGCTTTTTAGTAGGTTGAACACAAATCTTCCAGAAAAACTCTGAAACTGCAGATGCTCTGGGTTTCTGGCAATCTTGAGGAACACATAGTACTTAAAAAAAAAAATTAAGGGTTCTGAATATGATTATTGCTTGTTCTAGTTAGAAATGCACAGCTAGAGCAAAAAAAACCCCAAACATGAAACCCCAAGCCCCCACACTATATGCTTTTGTGAAGACATGAGGATTTAGATCTTTGAAAATGGGTCTGAGCTGCCCGAGAAGTGCATTCCTGTATATAGCTTCTTTAAGTCATTTCACTCTGCAGCAATTCTGTGCATGATTCACCATGTTATGCAAAAATGTTTTCTTTCTTGAAATAGTTTTCTGTGTGTTTAAGCTTTCACAGAATCATTAAGGTTGGAAAAGACCTTTAAGATGATCAAGTCCAACCAAGACTTCATATTCTTTATGGTTTTAAAAGGCTGTATCAACACTGGTATTTTTGTTTAGGCTATAGATACATGCTGTGCCTCTAGATCCTGTTCCGTAAAGAAGTTGGGGAGGAAGGGAACTGCTTTTCCCAAGGCTTTGCTTGCTCGTTGTCAGAAGATGCTTTCACCTGGAAGGCAATAAGGGTAAAAATCTACATTAGCAGACCTAGGTGCCACTCACTTGGCTCTCAGACTAATGTGAGAGTTAAAAATCAGACAGACCATTAGTCAGTTTTCACAATGGAGTTTATCGGCTGGCATGAATACACCAAGAAATTCCATAGTTTCCAAGCAAATTTACAAGCTTTCCATAAGCAAATTTTCCAAATTGTCACATGCATACAGTCCTTTTTATACTGCTTGATGTCCTACAACTTTATACAAGAAATTTTGAAAGCATTAGAAAATAGGGAAGGCCAAATGCCATCTATCAAAAGCTAAGAAATCTCAAGTGAATTGGTTTTACTGCTGATCCAACAGGTCCACAGTTATATGTTGTAGTTCACTGGAGGCTACTGCTGTGATGAAAAGATGTTTAAAATTTCATTAGATGTTTATGGGCCCAGAGGTGAGGCCCCAGTGGATTATCATATACAACACAGAGATCTTAAAAAAAAAAAAAAAAAAAAAAGATTAAATGCTGACCTGTTATGATCTTTCGACTGGATCATATCAGGTCTCAGCTACAAGGATGACCTTAGTGGTGATTTCCCTGACATATGTAGTTCACGCTTGGTGTTGCTTACTTTGTTTAAATTTAGAGTTATACATTTTTCATGTTTAAGCAGTAGGGTAGCTAGTAACTAGACATTTTTAGTAAATAATTGCTCATGTTGCTACTAGTTGACTGACAGCAAATGAAATCCTATACGGATTTTTATACATTTTGGTGGTAGTGATACAGCTAAGTGGCCACTTGGTAGGTGAGAGCTTTGTTTGTCTAGGGTTTTAGCATAATCATTAAATCACAGCTTTCTCTAATTGCTTTAGCTGCAGCCAAACTCAGTTGGATGGGATTCTGTAGCAAATGGAATTCTGTCACATTCAATATCGGTGTTTGCTTTATTAAACAGCATTTCTCTGGGGACCTGCATAGACTTTTGGAGTTTTTAATTTGTTACAGTATCTAATAGCTGGCTTCTGTGAAGGAATTGTTCACCAAACTGCATTCTTCTTATTACTACTGATGCCTTTTTAGTTTAAATGAGGCTGACAAGATAAGATGTGCCATTTAGAAGAAAGCTGTACTTTGCTCGGTGCAGACCGAGTTTTGAAAGGGAGCACTTCTTGGCATGAATAAATTCTCCCATTTCTTTGAAGTTGAAAATTTAAAGTTAATAATTAAAACAAACACACAAAGCCACTCTGTTACCACAACCTCTGTGTTTCCCCAATGTGTGCTTCATTCTCTTTCTTATTTCTTTTGGTGCCTTTCAGGACAGGAACTAAATATCCTTTGATTTAGCAACCTTAACACCCTTGTCAGTGATCTGTTACACTGTTTTACAATATTATAGCAGCAATAACAGTAGAAGTTTTGGTTCTAAGGGTTTTTGGGTTTTTTAATTGTAAGCAGGTGATTCAGACATCTCTATTTGAATCAGAGTTTTAATTTCTAAATGCAAATGTCTGTTTAAAAAGTCCACTGCCTTGTGCTTCTTAACATCAAAACTTGTAAACCATGGTATATGCTGAGAGTCTGTGAATGTCTTAATCACAACACATCCTCACTTTGTCAGAGCAACCTGGACTCCTGATTGTTGTTCCTTCAAGGTCCTGCACCTGGGTTGGGGAAAGCCCCAGTATCAGTACAGGCTGGGGCATGAAGGGATCGAGAACAGCCCTGCCAAGAAGGAGTTGGGGTACTGCTGGATGAAAAGCTGGACATGAGCCGGCAATGTGCACTCACAGCCCAGAAGGCCAACCATATCCTGGGCTGCATCCAAAGCAGCGTGGCCAGCAGGTCAAGGGAGGGGATTCTGCCCCTCTGCTCTGCTCTGGTGAGACCCCACCTGCAGTGCTGCATCCAGCTCTGGAGCCCTCAGCACAGGAAAGACAGGGAACTATTAGAGAGGGTCCAGAGGAGGCCACAAAAATGATCAGAGGGATGGAACACCTCTGCTCTGAGGACAGGCTGAGAGAGTTGGGGTTGTTCAGCCTGGAGAAGAGAAGGCTCCAGGGACACTTTCTTGCAGCCTTCCAGGACTTAAAGGGGGCTTATAAGAAAGATGGGCACAGACTTTTTAGCAGGGCCTGTTGCAATAGGACAAGGGGAAATGGTTTTACAACATTTCCATTTACCCCATTTAAGGGTAGATTCAGACTAGATATAGGGAAGAAATACTTCACAGTAAGGGTGGTGAAACACTGGCACAGGTTTCCCAGAGAGATGGTAGATGCCCCATCCCTGGAAACCTTTACGGTCAGGTTGGACGGGGCTCTGAGTAACCTGCTCTAGTTGAAGATGTCCCTGCTTATTGCAGGGGGGTTGGACTAGGTGATGTTTAAAGGTCCCTTCCAACCCAAGCTATTTTATGAGTCTATGATAATCAGACTTGGGTGTCACATGCCTGTTAGTGAGTGTTACATGCTTGAGAAGGATAGTTCTACACAACGGAAACAGGGAGAGACTGATCTGATGGTAGTAGAATAATACGTGAGAAACGGCGATATTTGATATGTGTCGTCTTGACTTAAGATTTCCTTATATATTGGATTTCTGAGGGTGTAAGAAGATACATATGAACAAATCTGCCTCTAGTTTAATTGTATTTTGTACAGGAATTTTCTATGCAAATTCAGAATGAGGTAAAATACTGGACCTGAGGGCCTTTACTGGCATCTATGGCTAGCTGGGGAGTGAAGTTAGGAAGCCAGGCAAATAATCGCATCTTCTACATTTAAAACATTTCATACTGGCAGAAATCTTTAGCCAGTGCTCCAACTTCTGTCTGCCACTCAGAGCTTTTTATATGAAACAGCAGGAACCTGGCAGCCTGGAGATCTTTGGGCGTTGCGAGCAAAAAAACTTGAACATCATTTATAGGTTTTCCTGCCAAGACTGTAAAAATCTAGACAGAGTAGACACGGTTGTTTCACCCAGCTTTTCACTTATGTTTGTCCTTCACTATGTAAGCTCTCAAAACTCAACCGGTTTTCTTCCTGAATTTTAAATTCTTGATAGGTGCGTAGAATAGGATTTATCTTACCTACCTTTATCCCTGTAAAAGTTACATGGCTAGACTGAACTATTCTCTAGGCTCCCTCTACAGTCAGTGAAGAGACAGATATCTCTGGGAGGCTTTTTATCTCATATGAATTTAGACAACTGTCTTGGGGTGAAATGAATCCCAGCCCTGTTTTCACCCTCCAGCTTTGATTCAGCAGATGTAACAAGTTCCATTTCCATGCTGGGATTTGGAGCCTTGCACAGATTATTCCAACATCGGATTTCCACTAAATTTAATGGAAAATGGATGCATAAGTCTTTTAATTAGCTTTGAAAATCTCAGCTGTAATGTTTGATTAAGTTTGAATGCACATGTGTTTGTATATCAAAAATTACAAGCAATAAATGGAGCTGTATTATTTTGAAAAACCTGAGGATCTGACAACTTCAGCTGATTAGTGACCCAAAGGACTGATACGGATGATACTAATTACGCTGTAGTGTTGAAAACTGAACCAAGTAAGTAAAGTCTAAAATATGGACTTAACTCAGTACCTCAGCTCTACCTTTTTTCCTCTCCTAAGTAAAGTTTAGATTCTGAAACATGCATTTAGCACAGATAATATTTGTGAATAGAGTGACATTGCTAGTTGACAAAAATGGCTGTGATTACTAATCCTAATAAGTACAGAATGTATACAGGAATTAACTTGGAGTGTACTTTTGCTATACTGAAGTAGTAATCCTTTAAAAAAGTCATGAGTGGGGCTTCTGAGATGAGTTGAATAAAAAATGTGAGTGAACTTTTAAGGTTCATAATTTGCAGATGATTATATCTCTTAGGAAACTATTTTTTAATTCCCACAGTAGTTTTTTACTTAGAGAGTATGCAGTGTTTATGTAGCAAAGATACAGTATTTTTTAGGTAATAATACATAACAAAGAACTCAGTTTTGTGCTTTACCATTGCTTCTCACCAGAATTCCTGTAAGGTTCCCTAGTGTTTGCTTCTCTGCACTATCTGGAATTATATCGTGCTCTCACAAATTCTTTGGATGGTACCTGAACACCCGGAACCACAGTTATATTGTTAAGCACATAAATGCAGCCAAAAATACATAATTTAAAGTGTAGATATGCTTGTAAATAGCAACAAAAGGGAGTTATTTCTTAAATACTTCACTTTTAAATGTTTTCTCTTTTTCTGAGTAGTTATTACTAAATTCAGGTTTTCCTGTCCTCTAAAGGAGATGGGACATATGATACACCATTTCATGTACCTTCCCAAGAAATAACAGCTCTTTGGTTAGACAGAGCTGTCCAACATTGTGATATGCTCTTACCTGGCTTGCAAATCTTAACAGGAAGTCATAATCTTTAATTAATGTGACTTGCAGGCTAACAAATGCATACTTGGATCCCAGTCCAACGGAGCATTTAAGCATATCCTTAATTTTAAATGTCTTTTGCTGAATCTTAGCAAGAGTTTTCTTAAAGTCCTATAGGGTAGAGGGTGTGTAAGTGTCGTATAGAGATCTATCTCCTCACATATATGACTTTTCAACCCATGTAATCTTTGCTTATGATAAAATCAACTCTTCATTGCTGCACTACTTAGCCCAGTCACCATTTGATACTCCTCCAAGAAGCTGGAACGTAGGTAGAAG
Organism: Phaethon lepturus; assembly: GCF_000687285.1. Classification (NCBI taxonomy): domain Eukaryota; kingdom Metazoa; phylum Chordata; class Aves; order Phaethontiformes; family Phaethontidae; genus Phaethon; species Phaethon lepturus. Next base: position 7,698 of record NW_010513855.1, read on the forward strand.
CATGGTTTGTCTTATCACAGGATCACAGAATCACTAGGTTGGAAAGGACCTTCAAGATCATCAAGTCCAACCATTAATCCAGCTCCACCATGTTCCCTAAACCATGTCTTGATTATCTGGGTTTCCCTTCCCTATCTGGGCCACTAGGTTTGCACAAGAAGGCAGCACAAGAGATAAAAGCAGTATGTTTTCTTAACTCAGCTGAAGAGCTGTTTCTTACCTCTCAAAATACAGTCTGTTAGATTGTAGCTTTGACTGTAGTTGTTCAGAGGCAGAGACCTCTGAAGGTCTCAGCTTTGTACTTGTCTCTAATATGCGTGGTGCTCTCGTGAGACTTCAGTGAACAAAGAGGTGGTGAGAGTCCAGAGTGAAATGGAGGTGTCAAGGACTATCTTCATGGTGTTCCCATTGTAGTATTTAAATGTTGTCAGTAATAATTTTACTTTCACTGTAATAACTGATAAAGGCATTTGTGTTTACTAAATTTTAGAGCCCTGGGAGTTGGTGCAGTTGGGTAGCTAGACCCAGAGAGACTCTTTTACTAATGTTGCTGGGAATATGACTTTTTTTCTGTGCCCTGGTGAAATACGACATTTGATGCTCTGTGTTCACTGATGGCAATACCAGTTATTGCCTTTTCAATGGGATAGATAGCACAGTAGCTTCCATTTGCTCATATAGATGGAAGTAAACAAGGTAAAAAAGAAACCAGGTCAAAATGCCAGAATAAAATAAGAACATTCATATGACTGACAGTAGTACAATAGATAATAGACACACTTAATATTTCATCTCTATAATCCATTCTCAAAGGCTGAGGCTGTGGGATATTCTGCGGCAGAATAGGGAAGCGTAACTGTGGTTCATTTTTGATAAACACAAAACTCAAGTCTGTGATTTGTCTGCAATGATCGGGATGGAGAATACTCCTAAGGAAATGGATTACTGTTCCCAATCAGCTAGAGACATCCACATGCCTATTGAAAAGAGGGCTCAAATTTAAAATAACTTTGAGTATGGATTTAGCATGCACTAAATACATACCAAGTCCAAACAGGTACTATGCTACGAGTGGAAGTGTCTATTTCTGTTAACAACTGGACATGATTTAGTTGTTAATGCTCAGTCTTTTTGTTCACATAGCTAGATTATAGGTCTTATCCATAGAGAACAAGTGCAATCTTATCCCATATACTTAAAAAGGACAAAAGAGCATCTTCTGATAGTTATTAGTAATATTACTGTGAATTATCAAGGCTGACGCCATGGTGGCTGTAAGAAACTGGCAGTGGAATATGTCTTGAGCCCAGCTTCATTGCTCTTTTCCCCCCTTTCTTTCTCCTGTCCATTCTTGTGCACAAGTTCCAGGAGTGGAAATAATGAATTCAAATTAAAGAAGCAGGTGAAATGACACACTTCATAAATTAACTCTTTCTGCTCTGTACTGCTTACAATGCAGTATTAAACTCTTCAATCTGTGTCTGTCTGCTGTGGATGAATAGTGAAACATGCAGAGAGTGATTATTTAAGGATTCATTCCTCTTTTGTCCACAAGCTGCAGTAAAATTTAAACAATAACAAATAATAGGTTTGAGACCAGCCATTCTTTTTTGATTCTGTTATTAGACTGAACCAGAGAGCTCTCTGTCTTATCTTTTCCTGGCAGCTTAAGTTTGAAAATCTCCGTAATTCTAAGGACTCCAATTTTAAAAGGATATCCAACTTGATATACATGTAGCATCTGTTTAGATGGAAAAATTGGGTGGCTTAGATGTAATGGAATAACTATACTTTTATGACTGTGTGTAGACTGGTATTGCTGTTTCCCAGCCTAGCGAGCAGTTAGCACACCTACTCTTAACAAATAGTCTCTTGTTCAGGCATATGTTAGTGGCCAAATAACAAGGAAGAGGTCACCCATCCTTCAAAACACAAGAAGAATATTTCTGTTCCTCGTATCAGTGTCGGTATGTTTCCATTAATCTGAACCCCTGGTATAATTGCCCAGTGTGGATTTACTATTTGAGAATCTAAGTGACGCTATCTCAAAGGAGCGTATCTGAAAAGCGGATGTGTATGGCCAATATCATTATAGCGTAATTGTTTTGCTGTACTGATGCTGATTCCCACATCCCTGGGTTCAGAGTACATCAAGAAGACAGCATAAATCAACTTGCTTGTTTTGCAAAGCCTCTCTCTCTTTTTTTTTTTTTTGTTTCTTCCATTTTTATCTGAAATCAAAGAATTAATGTTTGATTTTCACAGTTTCTCATTCAGAAAATGAGCTGTTACTGCTTTTTTCCCCTCCCTGTTGCCTTACAGCATAGTGGAATATAGGCAATAAAAACAGGACCCTTGATATATTAATGATTTCCAGTCAATCTCTAAGAGTAGCTTTCCATTATGAGATTTTTCCCATAATTCCATGGGATTCTTAAAGTTACTCCAGATTTACACGAGAAGCAGAGACATTGCCCCCATTTTGCACCCGAGTCAGTCTCAGGCAGTATTGCTGTGGGGATTTGTTGCTTGACTATATTCTGCCTTTTCAATAAAACAGAAACTTAGTGTTGTTTCTTTACTGTACAAATGCAGATAAGTTCCAAAGTGGAATGTAAACAATAATTTAATTAATTATTAAGTAAGCTGAAGAAACTGATATGTTTTGGGCACTGAGCAGAGTTTTGGCAAGAAATTGCAAGTATATAATGGAACAGAAAACTACTTATGACCAAAGCCAAGTCTTAAAGTCTTTCTGCCAGTTTTACTACACATTGTTTGAGAGATGGCATCCAGCCACACTAGTAAGTGAAATAAAAGCAAGCAACACCATTAAAACTGTGAATATGTGTGAAGGAATAGAGTTGGGCGTTCCTGGCAGGAGGAGGGGAGCTGGAGCTCCTGTAGGACACCACTAGCCGCAAGGTTAAAGGTATGTTTAATGCTATGTAAAACATCCTGTATGTTTAAGATAAAATAAATCAGATAGAATAACACATGCAAAAGCACTGGGAGTGGACCTTACAAACCAGCCCAGGGCAACCAGATTGGTCTCTTTTTCAGGTGCTTTTATTAACTGTACAAGGTACCACATATTGCTAGGAAAGATGCTGTGAATGTAAGATAGGTGTGCATCTTCTTGTACCTGTATGGATAACAGACAGCTATTTGACTATATGGGTTTCTCACCTACATTCTGTATATGAGTATTCCACTCTCTTACTCTGTTCATACTGTTTCCAGGAATATCAATCTAAGACTCAGAATGTCAGTATTCCATATAGAATTTATATAAATAGCAAAAAACCCCTATGCCAGGTCATAAAAACGTTGTGCATTACAGGATCAGACCTACGGACTGGTATTCAAATGTCCAAATGTATAAAATTAAGATATATAGATCCCTGTTAATTTGTTACTCCTGTGAAATTTGTATCGGAACCTTAAATATGTTGGGTAGACTCAAGATGGGTCTAATTTAAAGCTAATGGGGACAGTTCCCGGTCTCTTGTATTCAGGCATTTTATTTTTAATGGTCTGTCAGTGTGCTCTGAGTATAAACATTAGTGTCACAATTTTTTTATGATACTTATCTTGTGAATTTCATAATTTGTAATGGCTGTGCAGTTTTTACAGGTGTATTTAATGACAAAATCTTATCTTGAACTGCACTTTAAAAGCTCAAGTGTACTTTGATTTGCTGGAAACAGGGGGAGGGGAGGAATACCACTCTCTCCTTGGGGAGCCAGCAGTTTCCTCATGCAGCATTAACTTGAATGAATGTGAGAAGCGCGTATGTTGGCAGCAGGAGTGTGGATGTATAGAGTTCTGAAAAATAGTACATGTCAATAGGGGAGGGTTGCAAGTGCCAGAAGGAAAATGTAAGCTCCCAAGGGCACTGTCTCTTTTTATTTTTGCCTTGTCCAATGCCAAGCCGCATAGGTTGATGTTTAAAATTCAGTCCTTCCCTGAAAAGTGATTACATATTAAAAAAAAGTCCTGTTTCAGAACAGGTGTGTTTCCTACGTGTATTCAGAATCACATTTATTTGTTTCCATGACTCTCGTCTTAAGAAGCTGTTTACACCTGTTATATGTGTGCAGCCAAAAGAGATGTGAGGGAGAAAACAAAAATCTGCTTCTCACTGGGTATGAGCCATGAAGCTGCCACGATGGGGCAGCTCTGCCCAAGGCTCGCAGGCAGCGAGACCTCTGCATCCACTCTTCTCGGGAACACAGGAGCTGTACTTTGCAGCTCCTTCCCCCCTGCAAACCACTAGCCTAGACATCTGTAACGGGATTAAACCACTTAACCTGCGACGGCAGCAAACTGAGCCAATCATCATTTCTTCTATCCTTGTTAGAGGACAAGTGATCGCTCTTCTTTATAGCGATCTTTTTATATAGTTGAAGACACTCATCAAGTTCCCGGTGAGCTGCTTCTGTTTTACACTAAACACAGCTACGTCCTCCTGCCTTGCTTCCTATGGGTCTTTTGGGGCTGGTTTGTTTGTTTGCTTGTGTCTTTAAACTCAAGAATTCATGTTGTTCTCGGTGAAATTCTTTAAGAGTAGGTGGTCGAGGCCTGGCCACAGTACTCCAGAAGTGGACAAGTTGAAGTCTTTCCAGAGACGTATTTGCTGGAGTGGAAGGGAATTATATCTAAGACATTTCCCTTATTTGCAAGAGCAACACATTGCTGACATATTTGCTTTATGATCTGGACCATTTTCTACAGTATTTTTTAGCCAGTTATTCCCCATTTTGTATTTGTGCTTTTGTCACTTCACTTTATTGAATTTCATCTCCATTTCAGGTAATTTCTGCAATCTATCAAAATAATTTTGAATTCCAATTCTGTCCTGCAAGGTATCTGCATCCTCTCTCGAGCATGGTTTCATGTACCGACTTTTTACATGAACTCCATTCTGCCTTCCAAGTCATTAAACAAAAATAAAGGAATTTGGAGAAAATGCCATAGGCTCAGCTGGCCTTATATTCCAGTTGCAAGATCTATTTTGGTTCAGCAATCGCCATCACAGGCAAGTAGAAAAGCCTCATTTGGCTTGCAGACTCTTAATCATGTAAGTGTGTAAGGTGTAAAGACGAACCCAGCTTGACTCTCGGATCACATAGTGAACATGTGGGACTTTTAGATGGAGGGGGAAAAAGAACATAATTGTACTTAAAATCTGATTTTTCCTGCCAAAGAAATCAGAGACAGGAAAAAATATTGAAACCCTAGGATTCCATTTACTTGGAGACCCTATTCAGAGTTGAGCCATGCTTCACATTACAAATAATACCAGGGGTGGAGGGGATCAGAGGGAACAATGACAGTCGTGGCAGAAGACATTTTGCTGCTTGGGTAGCTGGCTACAGCAGCATGGCATCTTCACTTCTGACCCGACTCACTGGCTGCCTCTGCCCTCTTCTCTCCTTTGACCCATTCCTTAAGTTTATTTTAATACAAAATATTTTTAAAGTAGTAGGGGTTTTTTTGTTATGTTTAGGCCATTATTTCAATGTTTGAGCGTGTGAGTGCACTATGTGAAAGGGAGGTTGCCATGGTAATTTCTCATTATTGTTGAATAGAAAAATAATTACTCTGGCAAAATCCCCCGTAACCTGTCAGAGCATAAGTTAAAGATGCCTGGGGGCAGGCTTGCCTTCACCATCCCTTTTTTGCAAGAAAAAGGGGGTGATTTTATTATTATTCTTTTTTTCGTAGTAACTGGATCCTTTTTCAGCTTGGCTAGGGGACACCTCATTTGGTTTTGTTCACCATTTGGCTGTGAGAGTAGTTGGGCCCACCTGTGACAAGGGTGGAGCAGAGAATTAATCCGCAGAGCGTATCCAAGCTTGACAAAGGATTTATATATTCTATTAACGTTTGGGGTGTTTTTTTGTGGGTGAGGTGTTGCATTTTCTGTTTTTCCTTCTCTCTGACATAAAATATGCAAAAGTGTAAGATAAAGACCTTGGACAGTATTCAAACTGTGACAGTCTGGATATTTCATATATCCAGGGAGGGAATCCACAGTAATTCTGTCTCCACATTTTCCGTGCCTTCAGACTTCTTGGAAGCAAGAGTGAGCGCAAATATGTGTAGTTTTGAGGTGAGGCCCTGCACTTCCCCTACTGTTCTCTGTCTTTCCCATGTGCATTTGCATCCCGACTATGTGATGCTCCCGTGTCGTTGGATGTTGCATGAGTAGCTCCAGGGATACTGAACTACTGAGTTAACAAGAGCTGCAAATGTGGTATGTGACATTGCCTAAATCCTTCCCTATGACAAGTATGTCCGAAAGATCCCAGTTAAACGATACTGCAGCCTCTCTTTTGGCAAATGGCGGAGAGTGGTAGTTCATAATTACTTGTTGGACAATACACTCCATGGGGGCTGACAACGTCACCCACCAGGCTGTCCCGAGGGAAGGGTCAGTGCACAGAAGCCTGTTGCTAGAAGCTGGTTGCTGGACTTCTGCTGAACACCTGTATATATATTCTGTACTTACCGTTGTGCTACTCGGCTAGTCAATGCAGCAATGTTTGCACATGGAAACACTCATCAGGTTTACACTAGCAAAGAGGAAAGAGCAGCAGCTTGCTGTAACAACAGATTTCTAAGACATGGGGATGGTTTTGATACCTCTCTGTGTGACTGAATTTTGAGCAAGTACTACAGGGCCGTGCCATTCGTTGTCCTGCCGCTGCCGGGCGGGATGAGCCTTGGCAAGGAAGATGAATTACAGGTTCTGACCCAGCCAAGAGTCTCTCGGGGGTGCCTCTTGTAGGAGCTGGAATGCTAAAACCTGCCCTTACCAATTCTCCAGTGGATGCTTGGCAAAAATCAAAGTAAAGTTGTGAGGCAGGAAAGATACCCTGCTCAGCAGTTTGGAGTGAAAGCCAACAGTAACATCTTCAGGAAGAACAGGAGCAGAACTAAAAAACCCAGATAGTTCTTTCTCTGCATGTGTATATATAATGAATATGATAGATGACTGTTTTGTCTTAAATCGGCATTTTATCTCAGGTTTTTTTTTCCTATGAAGGTAACAAATGTTTTCTAGTTTAGTTATATATTGCTCAGGCATTAAGAGGTACTCGGTTCTCACTACGCTGAATGAACCTGGCCTTGCACGCTGGGAAGGCAGCTGCCGGGAGTGGGATGGAGTGGCTCCAAGGAGTGCAACTGGGGCATCTTCAGAAGTGTGTTTCAGCTTTGTTCCTGATCCTGTGTGCTGCAAGTAATTTAACTCTCAGGGCCTCAAAGGAACAAAAGAGACTGCACCAAACATTTCAAATCCAGCTGTTAAATATATACGTAGCTTTTGAATGAAACAATTGGTTGATTCTGTTGTTGCCTGACTTCTGTGAAAACCCTTGCAAGCTGGACCACTTGCACCGGTGCTAGACGTCGAGGTTTGTGTGCCTGTTGATGATCATGCAGGTCTGAAAATGCCTGGTTTGATTGTGAAAGCCAACAGACCGCCTGTAGCAGTGTATTGGTATATGCCTTACATTGTACACTGCATTAATAGTTGCTATGTTCCAGCTACGTCTATTATTGTAAGTCTAAGTATACGCAGGTCGTCTTAAAATATTGTTTTCACTTCATGTATCACACTGAAAAGTAAAGATTTCTCACAACAATTACATTTAAGTAACTAGCTGGTATTTAATTAATGTGCAGTAGCATTGTATTTATATTAAATGCATTGGAGTGGAATGGCTATTATATTTAGTTTCTAAATAACTTTCATGTCAACTCATGCTGATAATCGGGTTATGTAGCATTATAGAATTAAGTACTGAGGTTTTTTCATTATTACGACCAAGCATTTGAGATACGCCGCCCAGAAAAGGTGGGGGGAGTCATAATCACTTTATTTGCAATGATTTATAGAATAATTTTTAACATTTAAAGAAACGCGTGTATTTATGAGATGAAAGTTTCTACATTTTTAGTGTGCTCAATAAAATGCAAGACAGTTTATTGTATAGTAAATTAAATATTTTAGCCTTTTCTTAAATTAAAACTAGAATCTTATCTAGGAAAATTAGTTTGAAATATCATATAGACATCTACACCCCAAAATCATAGGTGAAGAAGTGCAAACTATGTGTGATCTTGTAGAATTTTTTTTACAAAGGATGAACATATTTTCATTTTGCCTCCTGTTAAGTGAATGATCTGTTGCTTCCTAGGATAGTGACAACCTCTGGTGGGATGCCTTTGCAACTGAATTTTTTGAAGATGATGCAACCTTAACCCTTTCATTTTGTTTGGAAGATGGACCAAAGCGATACAGTAAGAGATATATTTTTTGTTCTAATTTTAAGCCTGAGTTTCTAAGCACAGTTTATCTGTAAGAGACAGATGAAACCCTGGCAATGACAAAGTCACTTCTTTGTATGCAGTGACCATCAATTTCCATTAAAGAATTGCATGGGTTTGGAATCCTTTTTTTTTTTTTTTTTTTTTTTTGGTGGAATTCCTCTGAATTTTATTACATGAAAATAAATTATTTCCTAGTGGAGCAGGGCAAATAATACAATATACTCTTTGGATTTTTTTAATTAATTTGCTTTGGCTGTGCTTGTGCTCTTGTTAATTTTGTTTCTATAAACATTCAAGTGTTGAGTCTTGTGAGTAGAAATGTTCATAGAAAGGTAACTTTGTAGGAAATTTCAGTATTGTTGCTGGAAGGGCTTCCAGATTTAAAGAAGGGCCAGAAAAAAAAAATAGCAAAACCCTATGTCCTTGCTGGTATAGATAATCATTATTCTATCAGCTGCATGGGTCTATGCTGTTTGCACTCATTAAGGACCTGCCCTGGATATTGTCTGAACAGCAATGGAAGTCTAGAATACTCTCAATCAAGCACTAAATGCAAGCTTGAATAAAGGTGAAGCAGTGAATAAATCTGGTGGCATTGGTATCCATTGCTCACATAGGCTGAACAGGAAGAAGGGGTAAAATTCATCGAACTTCATATGTTTAAAGTGAATAATTCATTCAGCTTTAGCACTAAGCAACAGAGAGATAAGAAAACATTGAAAACCTGCATTGCCAATTGTTTCACTCCATTCAGAGTGACCTCTGCTTCACGGTGGCGGCTTGTGCTCTCTGCTTAATGTTTGGAATCTTGTGAGGTTCTTCTTTTTCATGAGAGTGACTGATTGTCAGTGTATCACTCGCATACTTCTAATTCCTTTTATCAATTATCTCAGGTATTTATATGACAAGTGTTACCTTCTCCTGGAGAGAAAAAAAACCAGCCACTTTGAATGCTCGTTCTGGGATTAGTGTTGACAGAATTACAGTTTCTTGCCTTTCAAAGCAAGTGATAACTCTGTAAAGGTCCTCAAATTATAGCCTATAGCAATGTTGGTAACAGCTGATCTGTCCTGATTAGGTTGAGTCAACTTGTCAGATATCAGATTTGCTAGTTGTGTTATCAGTCCAGAAGGCACAGATACATCAGCAAAAAAGCAATTAATGTCCAGTTAGATCAGAGGGAGTCGTGTTTCTGGAAAACAGTGCTGCATATGAAAGAATTTGTCAAAGAATAAAATATTCCTGTTGTCACAAATGCTTGATAATGGTTGTGCTATCTGTAACTGGGACAGTTTGGTACAGGGCAATACTGTGATTCTTAGCATTGTTCCTGATAAGCGTGATTGAAAGATCAAATTACAGTGGGCACATTTTTAAAAGCCACTAGTACACAGGATTTTTCCTCTGGTCTTAATTTCTGACCTCTGCACAAACTGTTGTCGCTTTTGGTGTTGTTATTCTCAGCATCTGGAATTAAAGCTCAGCATATAGCGCTCTTTCTGTTCATTCACGCTTCCTTTCCTACGTAAATATTTATGTAATTCTGAACTATAGCATTGGTGATTCTGACATGAGCAATATTCCTGTTTAGTGATACTCTAAAGAGCATGCTTGAACTGTTCCGGTCTGGGACTTCCATTGCCATCTGAGCAGGCTTTGAGAGCAGCCTTGGGGGTGCCAGTTTGTCCAAGTCCCTACTCGGGGACACCTCTAGCATTGCTTGGGGAGGGCACAGAGTGGAGGTTGTGTGTTAAGAGCAATCCTCTCTTCCTACCAGGGACGTTTGTGTCCAAAAACATGTCTGGGAGTTGAGAACAGAGCAGTCTGCTCCCCTTTGGTACTAACATTAGCAGAAAATTGCTCCTACCTGTAGCAGGTCCTAGCTGAGCACACAGACCTGAATGAGGTCTCTGTTTTGCCCACCCAAGCTGTGTGTGTGCTCCGTTATGACTATGGATGGTCTTGCCATCTCCTGAAGACCATAATGACACCCAGTATCTTCATTACAAGTAGCAGGTGAAATCGCTGGCCAGTGGGCTAGGGCTCCTGTTAGATGAACCAGAGTATGCTGCGTGGTGGCAGCACCAAGTGTGGGGTTTTGGAGTAGATGAAACAAAAGTGCCTGGTCTCCATCCGCACTGTCCCCAGCGAGACACCCCCCGCCTCGCCCAGCGTGCATGCTCTTTAGTATGTAAAAACATTGGACCTGGCTGAGAGGGAAGAGACAAATTGTTTGTTGTTACTCTTGCAGGCACAAACCAAGATTAAGCCCTAGAAAAGAGAAATGGGCATCCTTTGAGAAGTCATTTATAGAGTTCAAAGTGTTGAAAGATTCCAACTTCTTGCCTTTGCTCCACGATTCTGCTCAAAATCGCCTGCCTTTGTCTTGCTTCAGCCTGTGAGAGATTTGCTTACATCTGTGACACTGGTTGTGTCTGCCACCTCATTTTCTCTCCTTTTGGCAACTGTTTCCCGCTTTGGGGAACTAAAATACTCTCTTCTGGACCAAACAAATTCCAGAAAAAAATCTTGTGTCTGTGGCAGGGGAAAAGGACAAATAATTTTTCATTGTCCATGGCCCCAATTTTTCTCTGGGTTATGGCAACTCCCAGTCCTTTTCCTTCCTTGTTCTCAGGGTCTGTCCAGATCTTGCCTTAAGCTGCCAGAGACAAGGAGGAGCACGGTGTTTTGCCCAAGGTTACTTCTTCAAAGCCCCTGAGAGCATTGTGGGAGTTTGTGCTGGGAACTTGCATATTCTCTTCTGCCCTTCTCTAATCTTGACTGCAGTCCCCAAGCTCCTCCGGGGGCTTCTTTTCCCTGATTGCTTTAAACTTTTCCTTTCCATGGGTTTCTTATCGCAGCCTGTTTCCCAGTGGGCTCTCTGTGCCCTCTGCTCTTACCTGGACAGCCCAATCCCACAGCCAATGCAAATGTTCAAAGCACATGAATCAGGCCTGTAAATCATTGTTTGTGTAAGTGTAACAAGATTTTTTAAAAAATACTACTTTTACTTGCCTCCCATTTCTTTTAACTTTTAATATACAGTTCTGTCCAAGAAACTGTAAGGGTTATAAACTCACTTTTTTTTTTGTCTCTAAGCGGCTGTTAATTATTAATCAATAAGCTAAGCTGCTTCTTTAATTTCATGGCCCCAAACTGAAGCTTTATGAAAAACACCAAAAATTTTTAGGCCTGGTTTTCACATTATTGTGTTTTACAGCACTCCTCTCTATACAGAGAAAAGCGGGTTTCTTCCCTTTGCTGCTCTCACTGTCAGGTCTGCGAGGTTTCTCCTTGACTATCAGCTCTGAGATTCTTTAATTTGTAGGGAAAAGAGATTTTAAGTCACTGGGTTATGTTTACTTTGCTTGGCACAAGACAGCACTAGGTACTGATACTCGAGCTAGCTTTAAATGTGCCTGTATCTGTGTGGCACAGCATGTAAAGATACTTACTTATGCCCTGGGAAGAGTAGAGGTCTGTTAGTTCAATGTTTCACCAGTGCTAATTAATTTGATTGCCAGGTTTGTTAGACCTAGACCAGTTATCTTTGCAGAACATTATTCTGCCTCAGATAGAGGTGCACTTGAAAGCCCAGCTCAACTTTTCATGCAGACATCTTCTGTCAGACCTGGAATTGTTGCTGTGCCTATCTTTGCAGCTTTGTCTTTCTTCAGTATTTTATTTCTGTAGATGCGAGAACTTTTAACTTTTAACTTCTGCAATTCTTCCTCCCCAGTAGAGCATTCCAGAAAGAAGATACTATCTATGAACCCTATACATGTTATTGAATTCTATGTTGAAACTGAGTTTTAATGGGAAACATTACAGAAAATAAAGATATCTTTTAATGTAGCAAAGGTGTGAACTATGAGTCTTTACTCTGGCTTTTTGGCTACAGTGAGGTGGAGAGAAAGCTCACACATTCCAATGCCTAAAGACAAGGAAAGATTACCAGAACCAAAGAGATGCTACCTGTTTTAAACTACATTGAATTATACTCAACAGAAACTAAGATGTAAAGCCATGAAATTAATTTTACAGTGAGAGCAAAAAGAAGTTTGCTTTAATATATTATGCCCTGATTTATTGGGTCAAGAAGTAAATAGGATTTAAACAAAACCAAAAAAGAAAATATGCCTAATGGAGCAGATTTTTTTTTTCCCTGGTTGTGGATAAAACATATTCGTTTCCTGTTAAGAGCCTTCTATGCCTGTAAAAGAGTAAATACTAGACTCTGATCCATTGTTGCCCAGGTTCTTTGTTTCTTAGAGACAAAATATTTCCTGAACAGATAAGAGAAACAAGTTTGATTGACAGCTTTTAGCAGAGTCTCATCAGCTGCTGTGCTGACAGCCTGGTGATGCGCACTGTGCTGATGTGGTAGGGACTGACAGGTGATTGACAGCCCAAGACTGTGGAGACAGGAAAGATGAAGCATGCTCAGTAAGAATAATGTGCAGTGTTTATGCAGTACTGCAGAGGATAGGAGCTAGAAAGTTAACTCTTTCAGAGCAAAGTGAGACTGTCACGCGTAATGGATGCAGTTGCCACTGTACAGAAAATTAGAGCTTGTCTATGTTTCTCTTCTGTTCGCTAAATGTTCACAGAGGAGCTATATACTGTGAGGAAGCAAAAGCAAGAGCTATCACATTTGTAGCTGTAAAAAAAATTTCATGTGTGGTAGGTATGATGGAGTCCTCAAAATGGATTTATTTAAGCCTATAGATGTAGAATGTATTGAGAAATTCAGGCACTTTTAATGGGCTTCCATCACACAATTTTATATGGCATTTCATAATGTTACACAGCAGAAATTTCACAAGGAACAAGTTGAGCTCTCTTGCTCTGTGTATCCCTTGAAAAATATAGTGATTTCAGTTTTATTGTTGCTCTGAATCTGTAGCTGATAATTGAAATGCGTTTTGTGTTGTAATTGCTCTCACAGTTTGTGTTTGGAATGTACAATATAACTATACCATGCTTTGCATTTTATGCACTTATTGTTCATTTTCTCTCTTTGGTGCATGAACCCTACTTGATTTTTTTGATAACTGTAAGGTTAGAGGTACAGTTTTCTGGGCGATAGTTTGACAGTACAGTGAACTTGGGACCGAATGGTAAAAGCATCAGCTTTAAAGTGCTTATCTAAGTTTCTCTGTGTGCCTTTAGAATATATTACATAGGTGTATCTTAGACTTTACTACAAATTACTTAGTGCATACACAGCAAGTGAGCTGCAACAGATGGATTCAGCCTTTATCCCTGTTGATAACCTGTGTAATACAGGTAACTTTGCAGCTCTTTGTTGGATAACTTCTGCAGGCGTAGTGGTGGAAACCTACATCTGGGGGGCATTTCTTACAAGCAGGGAACATAATTTGGGGATAATCAGGGAAAGTTTGCCACACATTACCCACTTGCTTAACAATTGGTTTCGAGACGCTAGCACGCGACGTTATCACCCCAGGTTTCTATAAAACTGTCGTCTGGCTTCTCTCACATAACTCTTACAGAGAAAATTAAATTTGCCAAGAGAAACAGATTGTAGTATTTCCAGGAACATGCTCTTTCTTTTTCCTTTTATTTTTTTCTCAGAGAAATCCCAGTCATTAAGCATGATTTGAGCATTCAGGTACAACTCAGTAAATTGGCCTAGCTTAGCAAGTGGGACAGATTATTCTGTGCGACTGCTTGGTCTTCATCTTATATACCACTCTTCTAGTTCTGTTTTTTTTCAAAGTTTCTCGGCAATACTTTTGAGTTTAATTTCAGAACATAGATGAAAATTTCATTAAAATCAGGTCTAACAGGTACACAAGTGCCCGTGGATCACCACTAGCACCCCCACCCCTACAGTTAATGATTTCTAATTGATAACTACTTCTTAAAATTGGTGTTTTAAGGAGTTCTCAATCCATTTTACATATGCTCTATTAAAACTGTATATTACAAGTTTTTACTAAGATTATAAGCAATGCATCAGTAGGTCAAATGCGTTACAGGTGTTTAAGTGTATTACACCTATGCACTTATCTTTATCACCCAAACTTCTGTAAGCTCATCAAAGAATAAGATTAGATTTGTTTGACACGACCTATTTTACATAAACCCATGTTGACTGGCATTAACTACATCCATTTCACTTCAATCTTCGTCAGTTAAATCCTGTGTAATTTTTTCACTATTTTGTCTGGATTGATATCAAGCAAGTGTATTATGTTGTATATGTTATACATATGGTACATATGTATAGTGTCCCTTCTTAAATATCAGCACAACAGTAGTGGGCTTTTTTAATTCCCTCTGTACTACTTTATTATTATTATTATTACTACTATTTTATGACAGCAGATAGAAATGTGCAAAAGAAACTCCTAGAACTGCTGATTTTAAAACATTTACTCCTAACAGTTACTATTTAAGATCCTTCTTAGCTGCTGATGGGCTAGGAAGCACTTTCTATCTCAAGATCAACAGTCTTTCCAAAAGTAGAACCAAAATGCTTTTTATATATTGATGTTAACAAATTTTCTGTTTCAAAATTAAAAAGTTTGAATAAAATTCAAGGTCTTCCTTATTTTCTCTAGTCCATACAGTCATGAATTTTTCACTGCCACCTTCAGCATCTCATTCTAATATTTTAAGTTTCATAATGTGTTTTTACAGAATCCTTTCCCCTTTTTTCTCTTTGCTTTTACATTTGTTGTAATTATAACCGTTTTTTCCTTATAATTACTGCCTTAATTTTTCTACTAACTTTTCTGCCAAAGATGTTTTCTTTCTTACAGTATAGTTGTGGCTTTTGGATAACTTACCAAGTCTGTTTAACAGATTCTTAATTTTCATGCATTTATTTGTATTTTGTCCCAGTCAGTTGAGCTTTGGTGAATCCAGTATTTTGAAGCATCAGCTGTATCTCTCCTAATGATTGTGGTTGCCTTTTCTTTGTCTGTACTGAATGCATATTTTGGATGGCATTTGTACAGAAAAGTGTGGTCTCATTGGAGAGTGTCCAGAGGAAGGCAAAAGTCTTGAAAATAAGACATGCTAAGAAAAAATGAAAGAATTTGAGTTGGTAAGTTCACAGAAGAGAAGACATGGGAAAAAGGAGAGGGAAAAGGAAAATGGGACATAGTAACAGGACCTATCAAGGGAAGGCATATGGTCTGTTTCCATACCCATCATGAGCAGGAGAAGAGATGCTGGCCTTAAATTGCATAAAGAAAGTACATTGAGGGGTTAGTAGCTACTGATAAGAAAAATGAGGTGCTGGAACAGATTCTGTGAGGAGGCTGTGGAGCCTCCATCAGCCACGGGGCTGTGTCTGATCTGATTCCCTGGAGTCGCTGGTGCCAAAGCAAGCGCCAGCTTTCAACCCCCTGTTCAGTTCAGTCTCAGCCATCGTACCAAGTGCTGGAATGATTTTCTCATCTTGGGTGCTAAGCTTTTTGTGATTAAAAACACCCTACTATTTCTCATTTTTAGCAATATGAATAATGTTTTTCTAATACTGCTGGCTATGCAAGAATTCCCGCAAGAATCTTCCACCCATTTCATTCAGAACATGCATTTTTCTTCTTCTCCATATTACTAACAGGTGCTGAAGGAATAATTCCTTCTGGTTCCTGATTTGCGATTAGCAGATCTGAATTAGACCTTCACCTCTGCTTGCTTCAGGCTTGTTAGTTAGCATAATGTTCCTGCGCCTCTGAGTTATTGATACCTTTAAAATACAAGAAGGCTGCTTTACTGTAAAGTGCCAGCCATGTGCAACCCATGTGCACGCATGTATGTACATGCACAACCTCAGTTGGGAGCTCCATGGAAAGGTTTATCATGAAAACTGTCCTATCAACCTCTTTTTCAAATATCTTACAAATAAATACAAGATTTTAGATACATTACAAATGGGTATCTCAAATCCCTTCTGCTTGTTACTAAACGTGTTATACAAATAAATGTTGGAGACCCTACGGCTGTAAAGTGATACCTGGGAGAGGGCTACTAATCTCCTAATGTGAATATTGCACAATTATATGTAGCCTCTAATTGCAGTGGCACACTGAAATCCCAGTCAATCAGATTGATTCTGCTGCTGTGTAAACAGATTAAGTGATAAGTCCTCTTTGGGAGAAATCATAATATAATAGGACATGATACATTATAGGAGTCTAGGGTCCGTTCAGAGAGGAGGAAGACTAAAGGCAAAACTAACACGAGAGAATCACAGTGATTTATGGTCTTTTTTTCCTGCCCAGTACAAACAGTCCCTTTGTTTTGGTTGGCTTTTGTTCACCCATTTGGTCCGAATTATGTAGCATATGCTGGAAATCCGTGCAAAATCATGGAACTTTTACACTAAAATATTAAACAACTTTTCACAATTACAAACTCAGGGTAAATGATTTCTTTCTTTGCCGAGTGTGATGGCAATTGTGAAGAACTGGTCAGTACTTTTTCTGTTTTGCTGAATAACTGGCAGGCAGGTTCATGTTTGGCTTCAAATGGCATCCGTACATTAAATATAGATTGTTAATTTTTAAAAAAAACTTACAAATAAAAATGTTGCTATACTACAGTATTTTAAAATATGTTTATATGAAATTGAAAATATTAAGCTTTTAAAATTAACGGGTGATTTTTAAGATGGTCAGTTAATATATGTTATGTTTTTGCAGGAAAATGTTCTAACGTACTTATGGAGTTCTTGTAAGAAACAAGACTAAGTCTCAATATTCATCCAAATCTAGAATTATATGTATCTTTCCCTTAATAGTCAGGAAATATTTTTCTTCTGCATTTTTAATTTTATTTCTTTGCTTTTGTTACACTTACGTTGTTTCTGTTTCAGAAGTGAAACATCCCACTCTATGAATGACCTAAGCAATACCATAAAAAAATGGAAACCTTGTGGCAGAGCATATTTTCATATTGTCATCTTGTTTCTAGACCAAAGAGAGGCATTTAACTAAATATAGTAGTTTTACCCAAAACCAGTATAAACTATAATACTTTGGAGCATAGGGATTGCCTGAAGGTATTAGAAACGAATTTCCTTTTATAGAGCCCCGAATAACTAAACACTGGACCATCAGACTTTTTTCTTTCCTTTTTGAATCCTCAGGTATAAGTGAACCACAATATCAATCCTAATGGGTCTGGGAGCTTTATGCATATTATGATAACTTTATAATAATTTGAAAATTATATATTGTGCATATACATTTAACACTGCAGGTAATAGTGTTGCAGACCTCACGGCTCTGGGACACTAGCAGGATAAGGCTTGTAGGTGCAGATGATCTTTTTAAAGTTCAGATAATAAAAAATTCACTGCAAAATAGGACTTCTACCCACAAATTTAATCTCGCAGACATGTACGCAAACACAAATAGAACACAGTCAAATATACAAATGTGCATCCTAATATAGCGTTGGGTTTATTACACAAATGTGCATGTTT
The DNA here is from genome assembly GCF_000687285.1 of Phaethon lepturus. NCBI lineage: Eukaryota > Metazoa > Chordata > Aves > Phaethontiformes > Phaethontidae > Phaethon > Phaethon lepturus. The sequence continues at coordinate 25,507 of NW_010513855.1, forward strand.
GTGTTTACTGTACAAATAAAACTTTAATAAAACTTCTGCATTGCATTTCAATGATGCACCAGTGCTGTTCCACATGATGCACCTTATTTTTAGGCACTAGGTATTTACGGTAGTGCAGTATTTTCAAATGGCTTAGGAGAACACAATATGCAACATCACCGAAAATTATGGTATCTTTATAGAAATACATTTAAACTGGGTCAGCTGCAGCACCATGATTAGCAGAAATAGAGCCAAAAGCTGACTCTGGACACTGAGATACTGTTCCCAATTCCATATTGGAAGTTTCCCTGAATTAATGTAGTCATGAATTTTTTTTAAAGGTCTGCTGTGTATGAGAAGACTGAAATATTATGCAGTGGCTATCATTCTTTATCATACTGAATTCTGCACTCCAAATTACATTACCTTTAAAATGTTGCTGACATTTTGCTGTTCCACAATTCTGATCCATGCAGGTCTTACACCATAGTATTTTAAGTTCATTCTGGTGCATATAGCAGTGTATGCAGTACCTTGCATTTCTTTCTCCTCTGTTTTTTTGTTGGAATATTTGTTTTAGGGTTTTTCAAGACAAATGCAGTCAATATATAGATACCATTAACCATGTGTATCAGAGAGGACAGTTTATAGGAATATATATTGGATTTAGAACAGAGTAACTGAGATTTGTGATACTCCTTTCCTTTTGTGGAGTTCAAACTACTCTTCTACTGAACTGTTGGGAATGTCCTGCCTCCTGAAGGACATTGTTCAGTGCCCAGCTCTGCCTGCATGGGAAGAAGTGCTAGCCCAGGGCCAGTATTCCAGAGCTGCTCTTCTGTGAAGGATCTTAGCTCAAAGTCATTGAAAGTGAGTGTCGGTACCTTGATTTTATATTGGGAAAGCCAAGAGAAGGAGTACAGACTAGCTCTGATGCATTAGAGATGGTCTGGGCTGCTGAGGAGGTAACGCTGCAGCACATGTAGTTACCCGCAATGTTGTGGTGTCATTGTGTAGGCCTGTTTCATTGCTGTCACCCAGCCAAGACATTGACCATCATTCGGTGCTTGAGGAAAGTTTATTGCTCAAGGGCACTATCACATGCAGCTTAGCATTGGATAAGAGTCTAGGTGATGTCTCTTCCATACCTCTACTGAACTGCCCACTTGTAAGGGTGTTCCTTCAGCCAAAGGAGCTTGTGCCTTGAGTACGGTGACTTGAAAGAGATATTCCTTCATTACCAGTGTTGCCTTTTTTATACCATTAAGCTTGCAACAGCTGCTTTTCATCTGTGACATGGGCTAATCTTAGAAGTTTACCATTTTGAATGTAGTGGAGGAATGTGTACAGAGAAGCACCAGTGGACATCTTATCTGTTCAGCAGCAGGTTTTGAGTCAACATCGTCTGTGCCGTTCACTGGGTGCCTGAAAGTAGATGTTGACCATTTGGTTGTATCTTTTAAAAATCCATTACTGCTCCCATCTCCATTTGGCTATGAAAAAGGCTTTTATATACAATTTGATCTAGTCCAGAAATACTAGAATACTGTGTAATTCAATTTTATTTTTGTCTTTAATGTCTGGACCTGAATTAATAGGGCATTACTTTTCATCCTGATATCAATCTTGTTCCTTTCATTCAGAACCAAATTCCTTTGTAGCACATGAATTAATTCACTAAAATGAGGTAAAATGAAACCCTGGTCCATAGAGCGTTAAACTAACATATTTTTGGTGGCACATGTAATAGCAGCAGCCTACTGCATAACTGTTTGTCTTTTCCTTCCCTCTTTTACTTGCTCAGAGATTTTAAAACTTTTTTCACTCTCAAAAAACAATGTTTTCTATATTTTTTCCTCCCTCACCACCCCTTCCCCCCCCCCCCCCCCCCCCCCCCCCCCCCCCTTTCAGCCTTAAGGAAAACCAGTTTATCCATTATTTATCCATTATTAAATGAGATTAGAGAGATTAAAAATACGCTTTTATAAAATCAAGTCCTTACAATTTTTTGTAAGCAATCTTGAACTCAAACCAGCTTGGTATTCCCTCACTGAGGATCAGTGCTTTCTTCTGTGGCAAATTAGCTTTGCTTTGACAGCTTTTTTTCTTTTAAGATTGTATGCACACTGGCTTTTCTGCTGAGGCTTGGCTCTTAGGGACAGTTGCACATGCATGGCTGGCTATGCATCAAATTCTGTAATCCAAAGGGATGTTCCAGGTCATGGTTATTTAAAAAAAAAAAAAAAGAAAGAAAGAAAGAAAGAAAAAAGTCCAGGCAAAGAGATGTTGAACTAGAACATGGCCTTGCACCAAAAAAATCTTTATCAAGTTGGAAAACAAAGGAGTTCTGCCCTTTCCAGACTGCTGCTATTCAATATTCTGCTTTTCTTCATCATGCATGCACAACTAAATTGAATGAACTGGTTAGTAGTTTTAGAATTAAAATGATATGGAGGATATCGTATACTTAACTTCATAAAATGTGCGCGACCTGTAATGTGAACTTGCATACAATTTGAGAACTGTAGGGAGAAGGTGCTCGAGTAAATAGAAAAGAAAAATCTGGACAATACATTCCAACTCGGTGATCCAGCATCTCTAACCACCTCCAGAAAGGTAGAGTTTGTACTGTTAGCAATCTCAGGGGCAGTTTGTTGATTTAAGGTTCTAATCTGTTGTGCTAGTAGCTGGAGGCTTACATCGACATTGGAGAGCAGTGCAGGGCAGTAGGAGAGGATCTGAAGAGCAAAACAGCTAGTGTTGAGGACACGACATCCACACCAAACGTGTTTTGCAGAAGTTTTCTTTGGACTAGGTCCAGTCCAGTCTAGTGAACTAAATGCCTGTTAATGGCTGATGTGCGTTAGGTGCATTCCTGGAGTCCATCTGATTCCTCTCTTGTGCACGCAATCCAGTTTGTAAGCTTGGAGACCTCTCCACAGTGGAGACCAAAGCAGGGTGATTCAGCCACTGACTTCAGAAAAGTGGTCCTTATCCGAGCTAAAAAGTGACTGTGAATTTAGCTCTGGAGAAGGAACCCCTTTGTGATAATGCCTTCATTAGGCATCCTGCCGGATGCCATGTCTGGCATCCTCAGTAAAAAAGTTGGTTTAATTTTACTTTTGATATCATTTATAGCATAAAGGGAATAACTCTCTTCTCTTCTCCCTTGCTCCCAAAAAAATCATGTTAGTCCTGGAGGAGTCTATTCTACATATGCAGCACTGATCGTGTTCCTATGATAATGCTCATCTCTGGTCTGATGACAATTCCTCTTCCCCAAACACCTGCTTGTTTTTTTTCTTCTAGCGATGTGGAGAAGGTAGACTATTCAGCATGCCACCTCCCACCCTTTTCATTTATTTCAGTCTTTCTGAGGGCTGCAGCCTTGCTCTTCAGCTGTGTCTCTGCCCCGCCTGTGTTGCTGACCTCCCTCGGGGTAAGCCAGGGGCCAGGCTCAGCAGGAGCTGGGTTTTTCTGCTCTGGAACCACTTCCCCCCCGTTGGGTCAAGCAGTTAGTCCTGGCTGACAATCCTAGGGCTGTATGGAAACCCCATTGCTCAGGGAATGGCGTCATGCGCATTTTTGGCATATTTGACAGCCACCCTTACATCCCAAAATGCCACCTTCTGAAGCTTCTTTTCCCCCATCAATTCTTTTTAATAATAGGAACAATAAAATACCTATTTAGAATCTGATGGTGTGATTCTACAGTGTAGAGCTCAGATATAATAAATATAACGTTAGCTGCTCCCAGCAATAACTTTTTCAAAAGAATGTAACCATATGTCAGTAGAAATATTGTGGACTGACATGACTTCAAATTACTATTAATATACCTTGATTGTAGAAAGGTGCATACATATATCTAGATTATAGTAAATTTGTATACTATCAAATTCATTTGTGCAAATGTATGTGATCAGGTAATTACAGTCTGCATTATTGCAGTACAGATGTGCAGGGAAGCAGGATTAAGATTGTGCTGTCACCTTCAATTTGAACATCCTCTGGCATCTGAGCACGCTGCCACGCAACATTAGCTTTTGGTGAAGCTTTTGCTGCAACTGCTAGAATTGGGATCAATGCGGGCTTCTCTTTGGCAAGCCACTGCTGTCCTAAACCCAGGTATCTGGACCTGGTCATTCTCATCAGTGCATTGGTCACCTGCGGCACACAAAAAAAGTATTAGGAATGGAAGTAATATCCATGGGGAATGCTAGCTAGTACAGAAAATGGCAGTGTAGCTTCTCAGCAGAAGTCAGTGAGAGCTGTGGCACAAGTCCACAGAGCAGTGTCCTCTCCACCTGGCCACCACTAGTGCATCTTGCTACAAGGAAAAATGAAGTGTCCCACGAGACAGTTAGCAAGGCCCAGCTCTCTCCTTGCCTTCATTGTTACAGAACTGCCACTTCTGGAGAAAAAGGACAGACTCAGCATTTATACTTCTTCTAGAAAGGAGGAGGATGTCACTATTTGATTTTTGCTTGTTTGTATAATGTATCATGAGGTAGTCATTCAGTTCTGTTTAAGCAGAATGATTGGTTAAAGACATTTTAGTATCTACTAAAAGTGCTAGTTGATATGCAGGGACAACAAACAAAAATTATTATTTATAGAGAGCACGTTACAGCCATTTTTAAGCAAGGCTTTAATGAGGTAATATTGGCATGTGAGATTTTTCTGGCTTGCATGTCTTTCTAATGGAGTATTCCACTTCTGTTTAAAGTAAGGGTTATTGCAATTGCACGGCATTTGTAATTTGTCCTTATGGAACTGATACATCTACTCACCAGACTGTGACACATTTCTCTAGACCTGTTGATAGGATCTAAACTATACTTCTTCTTGTGTGCTTTGAATTTGCAAGCAAAAGTCAGCAGGATTGAAAGGGACAACCATGAGCCCTTTACCATGAAATTTTGAAACAGTTCTAATATTAGAGAAAAATAGCTGGGAGCCTGGATCAGACAGTTGTGTTACAATAGCATGTACAGCTTTTCATGCACACATGACTGTCTGATTTTCATTCTCACTGAAGAACATTATAGATTTTTTTTGCAAGCTTTTCAAATGCGTATGTCTTTCTCTTTTCCTTCTTTGTACAATCATAGTTATACTCTGATTTTTGTCCCTGTTTTACTTTATGAAAGATGCTATTTGACATGTCTCGCTAGTTTAAGGGAAGGAAGCAACGAGAAAATGGCATCCTGATATACTCATTAGATTCAGGTCAACAGTGCTTGGGCAAAACAGTGCTTTTACACTCATATTCCTTTCCTATGCAATGATGAGCCAAAGCGGCAAAGACCAAAATTTTCAGAGGCAGAGAAGGTTTACAGTAATTTTCACAAGTGTTTATGTAAACTTCTCATTAATATATCCATGACTGCTATTATGTACGATCACTTGAGGAAAGGAAAAATCAATGTTACAAACATCGTGGTATGTATTTAGAGTCTCACCGTTGTTTATGAAACTTATTCATGAAACTTGAACTTTTGCTTTTTCATAAAATAATTTAGTGTTCCCAGGTTTCTGGCACAACCGACTTGGTAAAATGTCATGCATATATAGCTTTCCTATTTGAAAAGCACACTAGGAAAGATAATATTTGATTGATTACATATGAGTAAGCCTACTATTTCAGACAACGTAGCTGAACATATTTTATGCATAAATATTAAAATGCATGGTTCTTCTAAAACAAAGATATGCCAAAACATCAGTAATTATAAGAGTCTTTATGCAGGTTCACAGCAGTACAGCGGTTCTCTTTCATTTGATAATTATCTTGTTAAGCTAGTGTCCAGCTAGCTCTGTATCTTTTAAAGAAAAATAATCTGCTTGTTAATTCATGGCAGAGCTCCAGCACTCTTCATCAAAATATTGGTCTGGAAATTTAACTGAGTTTTAGATTTTTCTGGACTGAAGTAAACAGCTCCTTCTCCGATTCCCTCTGATCATTTGCCACTCTCTTTTTCCATTTCTTATCTCTACTATTATGCTTCAATTATGCCATACTTAGTTGCCTGTGTTTGGATGAGTTCTGCCCAGCGTGACACAAATGGCAAGAACTCCCTGTCTCAGTATAAACCAAAGAGTATGTGATTTATTTATTTTTTGCCTGTCCATTTCCCCTCTAACTTTGTTTGTTAAAATTAAAAACAGAACAATATATACTCCTTATTTATTTTGTTATTTTTTTATAATTTTATATTTGTTATTTTTGAACAATTAACTCATCAAATATTTTTCAGATTAGAGAGAGATGTGGTTCATGTTGCAGGGATGGCAGATAACACAAGAATCCTTTAACAAAACATGTAAAAGTTTCCTTAGATGATGTGAGAATGACTACAAATCCTCAAAGGGAAGTTTCTTCCTTTCTTTGATATTTCAGATGTAGCTCAGACTTGTTTGGTGGCATTGTTGAGAGCTGTTGACAGACTTAGATCAGTGGAAACCTTTCTTACAAGTTACATTTTCTTCTTTTTCTTCCTCCAGAAGAAATCTAACTTCCAGTTTCATATCTTAGATGCCTTATGCTCACTGAGAATAGCAACAATCAGGTTTATCCTGTTGCTGAACGAGCTTAAATATAGACATCTACAAAGACAGCAATAATGAATCTCAGCTAATATCCTGTTTATTCTTACAAAGCTTTTGTATAGATTCCTTTGCTGTCACTGAAGATGCTTTTATGATTTCTGTAATGTATTTCTCTTTCAAAACAGCAGAGAAGCTTTCATCTGTCTGCCATCATTACTATTTACAATTGCAGTGGCACTAAAGATGATCTTCCTCAAGTCTCCAATACACAGTATTTTCTCAGGCGCTTCAAAACTGCCAGAAGTTATTTCAGGGATAATACATTTAATATAAACTATTAAATCTGTTGCCTTGAATTCCTCAAGACATGTCAGGAGTGACTCAAGCTCTTATTTGTTTTCCCACAGACCACATGAGAGCATCCTTTTATTTGAAATCAACCCAATTTTATTCATTGCCAAAAATGCAATGAAAATTAGTTCAGGATGGCTGAAAGGTCATAAGATGCTTTGCTAAAGGTATATCTCATCAGGGTCCTTCACCCAGTGCTCTAGATATGCTGCAGAGTAGGAAAGTCCTATTTTCTGCTTAAGAAAAAACAAAACAAAACAAAACGGGGGGTGGGTGGGTAGTGGTGTTTCAAAGTTCTTTGCTTTTACTTAACGAGACATCTTAAGTAGTCAGTTCTTTTTTGACTTTATGGCAGTTGAGTGCCCAGTTCCCTCATACGCTTTCACATCCTGACCTTGGGCATAATCTGACAACATGAAAGTGGGAGAGGGCAGGAAGAGGCTCTGGCCTGTTGGATGCCCCCTGTGAAGGACTCGTTACCCTTACCCGCTCCTAAGCTGTCAGTGCATACTACCAAGCTACGTGACATCCAGAAGTGCCTCTCTGCAGCCTCTGGGATGACTGTAATTCCTATGTGGATGGAAGCTGAATTGGCTCTAGCAACTGCTCCCTGCCTCTTGGTAGGAAGAACCAGCCGTTTTTCCCGTTCGCAACATTTACAGGCAATGCGTTGAGCCTGCCTTCCCCTCACCATGCATGTGTATGCTTATAGTTCCAAGGATCCGTGAAATGCTTTGGAAATACCACTTTACTGATTCATCCCACCCAACTGAGCCATCTGTTAGAAAGTATCTGTATTTGTCTGGTTTTGGGATTATTTTTCTAGTTTTGGTCAAAGATTTTATAAGATTCAGTCCAGACCTTCCTTCCCTGTTCAAATAGCAATGCATTGCTATGCAGAATTTTATGACTACTTGCCTTTCGTTTGAAGTTTGATCAGACTGTGCTATATCTTTTAATTTTAGTGGGACACAGGCATTCATCACTGCTATGTCTCTGTAGTCAGAAAAGTGTCTTTTGGAATTAGAAGGATACCACACTTTAGAATCTCAGAAAGTGTCGTGGTCTACAATTTTGACACAGTTTGGAACAGTTTTCCAATTCTCATTAATGCAGTATTTGGACATCTGAGCTCCTCCAAGCACCCTATTACCTGCCACTTCATCCCCTCCTCTCCAGTGCATGAAAAGAGTCAGTGGGGACCCTACCATGAGCAAATTCTTCTTCTAGCTGGAGACAGAGGGTCACTGCTGGGGCTGGCCAGGGTAAGGTGACCTGAGACACTGAGGGGCACATGGTAAGGGGAGAAGGAAGGACTTTAAGAGACTGTAATGTCTGCCAGTGGGGTAAACACTGGAGAAGGAGTTAGAAGAAGAACAGATCCCAAATATTTATTTTTGTGTGTTCATTTCTAAGATGCACTGGAGGCTCAGTATTTGGCTTACAGCAGATGTGCAGGGAAACCCAGCACCTGAAAAACATAGTGATCCTCCCCAGACTGTTGTAGATTTTTTTTTTTTTTAACTAAACATCAATATAGATTTTTTTCTTAATATCATCTTTGAGTGTTCTGAGGTCATACCCTCTTGTGAAAGGCAGCACAATGAGCTGGATGAGTAGTATTCTAAAAACTCTGAAAAGAATGACTCCAAGATGAATTGTCTTGCTCTAGTTATATGTAGATGCTAGGAAGTAGACACAAATCGTCTGAGTTATAATTCATGAATTTTCACTACAAAATCAGATTTTTTCTTTAGACCACCCTTTCTAAAGCTTTGGACAAGATGCTGCCTAATTAGAAAATTATTTCTGTAGTTAACTTCTTCTTTTACTACTATTTATTTCACTTATTTTTCTGCTATGGCCACCTTTGCCACATTTTGCCTCATTTTGGAGAGAAGGCACTGGAATAGCATGGGAACTGCTGTTTTCTCAGGATCCGGAAAATTGCCAAATATCATGCTAAGTTCCTTATCATTCTAAGAGATCCAATCTGATTTTAAGATTAGAGTCCATGAGGTCTAGCTATGTAACCGAAAGTTTGAAAGCCTGCATGATCTAAACTGGACCTTTTGTGAGTTGTATATCACCACAAAATGCAAAGCGCATATTTTTCTTTTGCTGTAAGTGTTGTTTGAGGTCTGAGAAGAATTCACAGAACACAGGAAAAAAATCTCTCTTCTGCATTGGCATCATTAATCCTGCATTTTCTACAGCAAAATACAAATTAATGTTATGTAGTGCAGAGCTAAAAATCAAAGGTAATAAAACCTTGCAGGTTACTACTAATCTTCTATGGTGTGCATCACGTTATCAATGGAGAAAAGACAGTTTCCGTTTCAGCACACAGTCATTTTCAGCTTTTTATCATGTAACCTCTTGTTTTTATGAAGAAGATTACTATGCTCTCATTTGTTTTGTCTATGCCACTTTTTTTTACCCCCAGAGGTGAAAAATTCTGTACCCAGTGACTTCTGACCAGTAGCTGTTCTGAGAATTTGTGCTTTTACATACTTCTTTAGTGAGATTTTTCTTCTTTAATTCATAACCAAAAGCTACTGTAGACAATACTGTGCAAATGATGTATTGTATGCACTAAATAAAGCTGCTGCCTTCTGCTATGATTTGCGACTGAAATTACACCTCAACAAGTGGAGAAGGTCTTGCAGCTAGCAAAGGATCAAAATCTTGTCTACTCAGATTGTGCCAGTTAATTCCAGTAAGATTTGTTCTGTTGGACAAGTTCAGCTGCCTCCTTTGATTGCCAGCCTAAACACTGCCACACATGGGAGATGGGTATCCGACAGCTCAAGCTGCCTTTCCACATGTACAGGTACTGGGAGCTTCTTCCAGGCTCATCAGAGAGTTATCTTCTGCACAAATCAACTGTGAAGACTTTCTAGTTGACCCTCTTGCAAATGGAGTTCCATCCACATCTTAGATGGACTTCGATGGTGTGAATTTTGGTCATCGTGTTTGCAATAAAGTGTTTGTCTTTACTTGCAACACCAGTCCGGCTTACATTTGTTCCGTTTCTTGTATCTGCATTCCTTATTCCTGAGGGAGTGCTTTAGTGTTAGACTGTGAGGGTGATGAACATGGACAACAGGTTGCAACAACAGGGTCCTAAAATATGTTCTAGAACATGTATTTAAGGTCTTAAAATATTTGCCCTAATTTTCAAAATTGAAAACCACCTAACTTTCCACAGAGTCCATGAAAGTTACTTGCATGGTTGAGGGGAGGATTGTCACAGGCACGCAGAGGAGGCAAATGCCACACGCATGTCAGAAGCCAGCGTGAGGTTAGGTGGCTGATACCACTAGTGCATTTGAAAATGCAGACCTCAATATCAAGGCACATTTTAAGAGCAAATCTTGTGCCATGGAAAAAGCTTGTCATGCAAATAGCCTGCATTTTCAACCTATTAAGTTTTCAGCATCCGGGATACCTTTGGTCTATATTTCTAAGCTTCTTATAGGTGAGAAAGCCTCTTAGATGCAGAAGATAAATGCTGGTGTCTCTCTCCGTTATTAAATGTCTGCTAGAAAAGGGCAATGCTTGTTCAATCAGATGGCAGTTGTACATTGGATTTGTGAGGCTAAACTGTTAGTGATTCGTAGCTGTCTCATTTTGGATAGGAGAGGTAACCTGTTAAGTCCTTGTGAAAGGCTGAGCCTCTTCCATACCACTTCTTCATTCATATCTTTTTGGGTAGTAGTGACAGTCTGTGTAGACTGCATCATCTTGTCTATGTCTATCATTTGTCTTGTAACTGTTAGGTATCCATATAAATACATGGCTAAGGAAATATAATTGAATGAATTATACAATAATTTTATTAGCTGACACAAAAATCAACTTCTACACTTTTTTCCCCTAGAGAAATGCCATGACATTTGTGTAGATGTGAATTAAAAATGCCATATAGATAGGGCCTGGACTTCTGAACTCTCTTGAAAATGGGATATATATAGCTGTCAAAACCAGTAACAAAAAACTAGGCAGTGAGGAGGCAGATCTGTCATTCAGACTGATTGGGCTTACATACATTCACCACTTTCTGTATCTTGCACTATGCAGTATTTGATCGTCCAGACGGCTTTTATCAACTGTTCAGCTGACAGAAGTCCATTGAAAATTGGCCTAACGGTGTGTGAATTACCTTGCTATGATTCCTCAGGCACCCGAGGGCGGCTGTTAAAGGCTGAATCTGATTCACCTCTGTGCTCATGTCAGACTAAGCAGGTGTTACTTCTGTTTTTATTTGTTTTATCTGATTATTCATTTAACAGAAATTGCCAAGTAAAAAACACTGACAACTTCTTTTAGCTAAAGAGAGGAGAATTTGCTGGAATGTAGTGTTTGCTCCTTCCCTAACATCAGTTTTGTTTCCATTCCTTTAAAATACATACCCACATTCAATTAAGTTTTCTCAGGCAGCTAGTCTGTGGTGCTTCCAAAGCAAGCCGGGCTTGAGTCTTGGCTTTATGTATTCTAATGTCCAAAAAAAAAGACAAAAAGGATCAGAGGACCAAAAAATTGAAATAGAAGGACCTTAGGTACAGGATACATTTCTACAAGATGCAAATGGCTTCAATCAATTCAGTAGATGTTATTTTGATATTTCATAATTCACAGACTTCTGCAGCTACTTCTAAAGTGCTGTTCCTGCTGTTTACCATCACTTAAAGATTTACAAAAAGCAAAGACTTTTTGCATCTCCGTTTCTTTGTCCTTTCCTATTTTCAAGATCAGCCAGCGCCCGGCAGGGAGCGTGCTGTTACCTCACCCTGCTCCCTGCTACATAAACCGCCTACTGCCTTCATGTAAAAGGTGAGGCTCTTAATACGAGGTTAAATGGATAGAAGCTAGGGAGTGTAATGCACGTGGTGCGTTACACAAGTTAAAAATCACACACAATATGAAATGCGCATAGTGTTTGCACAGGTACCACAGCTGTGAACGTAAGACTCACTGTGCTCAAGCCCACGTTGAAGTAGCACCTTTTTCCATTCTGCAGCAGAAATCTGTGTATTAAGTGTTGTATTTCTGTTCCTTATTCTTTGCGTGTGTGTGTGTGTATTTTCAAGAGTTTAAAAATCATAACTCATGCCTGTAGTTTTATTTATAAGGCAATGTCTTTGAATGGACAAAGTTTTAAATGTGCACAATGGGAAGAGGGACATTTAAACCTCTCATTACCGCTGAAGTTGTAAGTCAAACTTTCTAGCCCTTGGCTCAAGTCTGTAACAAATTAGGTTGAAATCAGGGAATGCAGTGGCTGATAATTTAATCTTTTGAGAGGAATTTCATCCTCATTCCATTTAAAAGACTGTATTCTAGGAGGTGGGACCTTAATGTGATACCACATTGGTTTCCCAGTTCTGTCACTCATTGGCTTGGGGCAAGTTGCAAGACTAGATTACACTCGTGTGAAATGAGTATTAGTCCTTTCATGCCTGAGTCTAAGCTTGATTGTCTAGAGTGAATTTAACAAATTATTTGGATATGTCTAAATTAAAAAATAAAAATTGCTTTGTTTTTCTGGCAAAATTGGCAAGGAGCTAGAACTGGAGAGCACCTCAGGCGACACCCCAAATCTCAGACAAATCCCAGTGCCTGCTAGGAGAGCTCAGGCATAAGTTTAGCATCTGCGACCACTTCTTTTGTTCCGGGTTACACCTGGGGTTCTGGGTTCTGGACAAAGAAACGGCAAAAGCATGTGTGTGCTATCAAACCAGGTACTGTAGTTCATTTTGTGAGGTCTCTGAAATAGATTATGTGAGTGCAAATATTTGTCAGAACTGATCTTGGCTATTCACTGATTTTAAACAATTGGACGACTGTCGTACTGCTTCCCTAGGTGCCAAAAATCAATGATAATGCCAGACTACTTTGTTCATTGTTATTTTAGAAAATCCCTAATCAAAACAAGTATAAGTGCTGATGTGTGCTCAGTGGTGGAGTTTTGTGTGTTCCTTGGAAAGATGATATTCCCTGGAGAGAGAGGAAAGGATTAGAAATGATAACCACTTTTTAAATACATCAGTTTGCTCATGTGTGTGGTGTTTTTTATCAGCTTTACAGCAAAAGCTTCATTTGATTTGTGCAGGGATGTGGATAATAAGGAGAGAGGCCAGTGAGCTGATTTTTATAGTCTGTTTGTAGCTTAAACAAAGATCTGGGATTTTGCGGATAAAACCAACCGAAATACAGCAGATTATGCAGCTTTGTTTTTTTTTCAAAGCTTCGTTAATTTTTCTTACACAGAGCCTGATTTTTATGTGTCCACTCTACATGAAAACAGGGAGTTTTAAAATGGAATTTGTGGCAGAACTTCATCAAATCCTGCTCCTTGACCACGGCTGATTCTTTGTATTCAGGAATGTGCCACTCTTAGGCACTGTTTCATTTGTGATAAACAGGGTTTGAGCTTAGACCACCATGACATTAGCAGGCACAGTTCTCACTGCTGAAACGCCACTGTTCTGGGTAAAATCCTTGAAGTCAAACAAGAGGTGGAGCAAGCTGCCATCTTCACTGGAGGGTGAATGTAAGGCGGTGGCGTGGCTCCAGTTTTTCTGTGACACAGTTAGAAAGCTTGATGAAAATTTTACTGTCTTCTCTCCTGTACAGGAGTGGAATGCGCAGCCCTGCCAACAGATTTCTCAGTGCAGGCAGAAGTAGTATTTTCTCTTTTTTCATTTAATTTCTGGTGAGCATTGTATACTTCATGCTTAAGTTAGGATCACCTGAATGAAGAGTGGTTTCTGGATGCTGAGAGCTAAGTGAGAATTGCTGTTAAAGTCCAGCACTGCAGCTCCAGCACGGACTCTGCAGTTCACAGCTTGCTTGCTTGCGAAGCTGAACAAGATGCCTTCACAACAGAGCAGGAACCTCCTGCATTGGATGTTAGCTGGAAGTGCAAAGAACCAGATAAATAAAAAGCATCACAGAGATGCTCTGTGTGAAAGTATCTGCGTTATTTTTAAATGAATAGCAGAAAGATAGGGGAGTGCAAGGTGGAGCAGCAGGACAACACATCATTTTAGCAGTACTGCTCGTTTTCTTATTCTGATGAAGTTGTTTGGTCCAGTGTTGGAAGAAATGGATGTTTTTAAATTTAATTTTTAGCTTGGTCTAGAATTTGACTTCTTTCAGAACCACAGATAGAGTTGTTGGTCACATTTATTTTTAAATTCCAAAGGAGACAAATATAGGAATAAAATCATATTTCTCTGCAGCACTTGGAAAGCAACTACTATTTAATCCACCAGGTACATGACCACCTGGAAATTTGGTTGACTAAAAATTGACTAAACAAAGCTGAACCGGCAGGGAATAGTTCCATTGCAGAGAAAGCTGCAAGGAGTAACTCAGCAGCGTTCTTGCCAGCAGTGTGATACAGTGGGCAGAGATCTGGCACAGCTCTGGGGGGAACATGAGGAGACATGGGTCTCAACTCCTGTAATTTGTAAAACAAGTAAAGCAATGCTTTTGACTTATGTTTTTTAATCTTTCTGATACATGATTTATATACTTTACATTTTCAATGAGCCATCCTTTTTTTTTTTTTTCTTTAAGCAGGAAATAGAAAATTGAAAGAGGTGGTATAGGCAAAATGGAGCCTTCTTAAATAAACTAGAGCCACTTGTAGGAAGATTGAACCAGCTGTCAGTGACTTAGAACAGCAAAGGGATGGGAGCTGATTTTGTTCTTAATAGCTAGACTGTCCCTTGTTTTAGAAGACTGCTAGATATTTTCAGCTTATGTTTGCAGATTTGCCATCTTTGCTGCAGTCTTATCATATCTCATGTACAACTGACACCCTGATATGAGAGATTTCTGACGATGGCGCAGCCTGAGTGATCAGTTGCTGCATACTCCATCTGTAAAGCACTTTGGGTTCTTAGTGAGGTTAAGATGCTGTCTGAGTTTTCCAGTAGCAAGGCTCAGTCTCTCATGCTAGTCCTCATTCATATTAGCTAGTACCTAATCCTGTATTAACTGTGGTGCAGGGGGGGTGTCAAATACAATATTGTTCAACATGAGTTAAGGTAGCTGAGGTAATCCTCAAAAGAATACACATCAGTATATAATAGATATTGTTAATAAACCAAGTCCTTTTTTAAAACCATTGGCTATACATGAAGAGGAAAATCTCAGAAAATCGTAGTCAGAGCTTTAAGAAAACCAACTATTAAGACCTCACTTCCAAATCATCAATAAGCATGTTATATTTTGTGATGGGCTTTTAAATGGTACCAGGCAGTGAGTTTAGATGATGTTCAGTTCTGTTGCAGGTGTCTGGCCACAAAACACTGTTCTGAATGACCTGCTTTTTATTTTGCTGATTTTGAAAGGACTGAAGTAGTGGGGCTGCTGTTGAGGGACTGACAGCCAACTGCCATCCTCGTTTATAGCTGGCCTTTAGCTTCAGGAGGGTAAAGTCACAAAGTCCCTTTAAGAGCCTTTTTTGCTCTGCAGGAAATGTCATGTTTAAGGTATAGTAGTGCGTCTATCATGAAGCATTAAGTTGTGGGGCAAAACATTGCTAAGGGAGGTAAATTTGGTATCTGGGAAGCGGACGAAATAGAAAGCAAGCGAAGAGTCTCAGATATGAATGAAAGAATTAGTATCAAAAGGATAATCATGATTGTGTGAGACAAACCCTGTGTTGCTGTGACTTTCATACAGCTGGCCATTGAAATGCAGGGTCAGGTTGTGATGGATACATAAAGGCGTATTTTGAGGACTTGATCCAAAGGGAAAAGCTTCCAGTGGGACTGGCTCCATCAGGACAGGCTGCAGCCGCAGACTAGACAGGGGTCGGTACGGCCGCGCTCGTGCCGTAGGACCCGAAGCAGAGGCGTGCTGCGCCGCTCAGCGTTTCCCTCCCCTTTGCGATGAGCGCTGGCCAGTGCGGGCTTTTAAACCGCGCCGCCCCGCAGGGCGAGGAACCCCCTGCTCCAGGCAAGGACACCCTCCCCCGGACACAAAGTCTTTAGGTCGGCACAGCGGGGAATTAATTACCGGTGATTTAGCCTTGCTGCTAGTTGGAAGGTTCCCACGAAACTATGTCCCCATTTTTTAAGTGGGTTATCTCGGCTTAGCTCAGCATGTTGACTTCACCTGGGGCCTTTGCAAGTACCTGTGTGCTTGCCCCTGCCAGTGGATCAGCACTCTGCGTCTCCAGCTCCGCTTTGTCGCAGGCCAGAAGCAGAGAATGCCCCAAAGTCGGGCAGCGGTGGCAATCCTCGATGCTCTGCATTTCCTATGTGCTGCTTCCAACAGCGCCAGTCAGCAGGGAGTCATTTCTGTCTCTTACCGTCTTGTTTCGTGCGTTCCATTGATCTCTTCAGAACTTCAGAAACGGTAGAAACATGGCCTTCCCTATGAATTTTTAACATAAGGGCCCTTATCTTGCAAACTTATCTGCCTCTGCACACCCTAGAGGACTAAAGTCAGAGCAGCTTGATAGGGTAGCAACGTTTGTTAGCAGAGATCATCCTGAATCTGGCAGAACTGAAGCCTAAATACTTTCTGATTTTTTTTAGAAATGTCCAACAATTTTAGGATTTTTCTGTTGTAGGTGTATTAAGCAGAATCAAATTTTTAACTTGTGCTTTAAATTAACTTTCTGACCATACAATAGTAATTTCAACCTGTCTTTCTTAGTCTATAAAGTTAATTTTTAATGCTTCGGTTTACAATTTGGAATAAGATTTTATGACGTTCTATTACTGTACATCAATTTGACAAGATTCCGCTATTAAATTTAAATGTTTTAACACACATTTATAGTTGGAAACAATCCCTGTTATTGTGAGATTGTTTAGCAATAAATACAAGCTGAAATAAGTAAATTTTATCTATTGTGAAAATAGTCTGTTATTATTAAACAGAACTTGTATTATACACATATTCTTTACTATTATTTGAATTTAAAAGAGCAATTTATTTACATTACAAACTGTAAATTTAATTTACTGTAAACAGTTAAATTACAGCATTTGCAAAGCTAAGCTGCCAGTAATTTGACCATAAATGTATGCGATTTTTTCCCTGAATGCTTTACACAAAACATTACTAAAATGCATACATTACAAGAACCCAGAGAGGGAATGCAGTTCAAGCTCTCCTAATTTTTATCTGAAAATCTATCCATTTTCAGCATTAGAAAGTAAGATGCAATAATGTATTCAGAGTGATAGAACAAGGGATTCTGATGGCTTTCAGCGTCTAACACCCTTCTTAATGCTTCTAGGTTTTGATCCCTTAAGATATAATCTTGAAAATAATTGTGAAAGAAAGCTACTATAATGTGTGTGATACAATGCATCTGGTATCTGCTCTCGTGCATTTTTTTTAACTGCCCTTTTTTTCAAGTGCTTTAAACTCATACGTGTTTTTGAACCAGTTTCCATAGTCAACAGTTACTACTGACAACAGTTTTCATATTATTCACCAAGGTCTTGGTCCTACAAGATGTTGACTGCTCTGGGGTTGATCTCAGACGGGTTTCCTCAGCTTTAACCTGAGCACACACCTCTGTTCCCTACTGACTTAGTGCAGTGCTGGCTGAAGGACTGAGATCTGGCTGCTGGACGTGAGGGATGAGCAGCCTGGGGCATAGCAAAATGAGAGTCCTGGCCAAGACTTGGCATCTACAGTGTATGAGCCCTGAAAATGAAGAAGGTCTGAGTAGCGGGTCTAACCTTTCCTTGCTGTCGGTTCTGACTTCCAAATCGGGTGCATTCAGTTCAAATTTTTGCTGGCATATGCTTCTGGATGGCAGAAGGTGCTGTCATGTATGTCTTCTGCCCCATGAACATTAGCTCTGGTGGCATACTGAAAGGCAATATACGGTAAGACCAGCCAGTCCACTGGCAGGACTAGTCATGTGGCAATCTCGGTTTTGGAAGGACTAGTAAGAATTTATAAGTTATTAGTGGGACATGGCTGTTGTATGTTTTCTTCATCTGTTTTCTGCTACTGTGGAATGTACGGAACATGCACAAATCATCTGCCACTTTGACACTTAATTTAAGCAGGGACCTTAAAAGCTGCCTATGGCTATCAGTTAATTTGGCAGAAACTATACAGACCTACTTTAAGTGATCAATTTGTCCCTTCTCAAGCCTAGGCACTTAAAATTTGAATTTTCTTGGCTTAGCTGTGCATTCTGGATCTGGCCTTTAGTTTTTATGCTGCTGGTTGGACCTTTGTGTTTGACTGTGTCCCTGTCTCTGTAGGGACTGTGTCTCCTTTTGTGTATCTGTACTGTCATGTTCTTTCTTCATCTTCTTTGGAACAGAAGTAACAGTCACAATTTGTCTTATATATAACTGGCCAAACAAGAAAATATTTTAAAATGTGATAATAGAGAGCAAAGATAATTTTAACATCATCAATAAATGAAAAGCTCAGCTTGTGCAAGCGCAGTTGGAACAATTACAATTTCATTGTCTTTTCTCTACTTCAGCTACTTTACCCACCTTTTTACTCTATCAAAACTCGCTGATAAAAACCTCGTCCTGGCTTTCCATTGCCTTTAAGGTCTGCTTCTGTACATCACCTCTTACGTTGCTGCACATTTGACAAACAAGAGCAGCATCTGTCTTTACTGTGCTGTCATGTGCAAGACGCAAATTAAAGCGTTTTACGAATCTCACTGCTAGTTTCATTTCCACACGATGTGGTACAGTGTGTTTGCACAAGCTGTGCTGACAAACAGGACGGAGGACGTATACCTCCCTTGAACAGTTACAGTCTTATCAAACGTTAGTTGGCTGCGGTTTTGTGTTCGATCTCCTGAAGAGAGAGATTCAGTCAACGATAAACATACTAGATGTGTTCTTCACCTCGCTTTTGAGAAAATTTCCATTCAGAGCAGAATGGTATTAGGGAGGCACCGATTTGGCTGGATGGTCACGGGCACGGCTCTGGCTGTACGTTCCTCATGCGCACCACCTCTAGCTGCCTCTGGTTTATTTGGAGTCAGCAGGTTCACAAGGAAGGCCTTTGTGAGTACCAGCACGGGCAGCTGGCATGAACCAGTTGTTTGAGATGAGCAAACTCCTTTCTAAAGTCTGTAAAAA
Source organism: Phaethon lepturus (assembly GCF_000687285.1). NCBI lineage: Eukaryota > Metazoa > Chordata > Aves > Phaethontiformes > Phaethontidae > Phaethon > Phaethon lepturus. The sequence goes on from NW_010513855.1 coordinate 44,496, forward strand.
AACATTACTTGGAGCAGAAGGAGGTCAGGATGCGTCTTTTTTAACAGCAGGAAAGCCTCCCATTTGAGTCGTGCAAGCAAATTTGCTTGGTGCTTCTTGTTCTCTTGCTCTGTGTTATTGAGTTGCACGTATTGAGTTCCTTGCCTCGCAGTAGCGTGCCATGGGTACGTCTGTAAAAGGTCAGTATATAATGATATAGCAGTTTGTACTTGATGACATTTTTCACACTGGATTTTTTTCTTCTAAACATTTCTGAAAAATATCACACAGTTTTTAAGCGCTTCTGAGCTGAATTTGAACAAGCTGCCGTTAGGAATTCGCCATCGCACTGCTCACCCATCCCTAACCTTGAAATGTTTAAAAATAAATAAATAAACGGATTAGCATAAAATAATATAGTAACCCACCGAATTTATTTAGTTTAATTTATGCTAATCATGGCATATTGGTGCTCAAGCAGATAAAATAAAGCTGGTGGAGAAGATTGCGTCGAGGAAGCTATGACAATTAACCCTAGAAATTATCACTCTGAAAGTGGGTTCAGCTTTGCCATTGAAAAGAACCAGTCCAGCAAATTGTGTTAACTGTCAGTAATAAGATGGATTTATTAATTTTAGGGGTGTGTAAAAATTTAGGTTTTTATTTATATGTATACACATATATGTACACAGGCATTTTCTGAGGGATGTGTATATTCCTGTTAGATGTTAAAATAGTTGAAAAGATGAAAATACAGCTTAATCCAGGAGTGAATTAATGTTATTTTGTATAAGCTTTTAATTATTTCTGTCTTATAATTCTATTTTTTTTCCATGTTCTATGCCATTTTAGGAATAACTGTACATAATACAGAATTTAATACTAGTTTAGGCTTTCAGTACCATCAGAAGTCGTGAAAAAGACCAAGCAGAAAAGGTTGTATCCATCTTTACTGCTGTTTGATCAGAAAAGGGTAGATGGACTGTATCAGGTTGCGTCTATTATAATTGTGCCTTTGCTCTGGCTACCAGAGGAAGCATACAGGCCACAAAAATAAATAAAATTATTATCATAAACAAACAACTATCTCAGGGCTTCTTCTGTGCTCTAGTTCCTGTGTGTGCTGATTTGCTTTTAGATGTAAATTAACTCCTTTGGTTTCTGACTTACAAATTTATGTAGCACTCAGTGGAAACAGAATTTTACCTGTAACTTTTTTCCACACAAAATAAAAGATTGAAGCGGGGGTGGGGAGGCATAAAAAAAATGTTCCCTTCTTCACCTTATACCACATTGCATAAGGCAAATGTCTGACAGGATTTAAGTGCAAGCAGTCTTTGAGAAGGCAAGATATTTTTACTGTTTGCTAGGATTTTTGTTGTTTTGATTTACTTTTTAAGGAGGAGAACCACAGGTTTGAAGGTAATGGCAAGGATTTTCCAAAAAAGATGCCTCAATTAGATTTTAATTTTATTTAGGACATAAGCAGGTGGCCTGATCTTCAATATTGCGGAGCAAGCAATGGCAATCCAAGGCCCATGAGGACTGCAGGGTGCCCACCATTTTTAGAATCCATCCATTTGTTTTGCTGCTGCTTTTTGTGGTTTTAAATCCTATTATCCTGAACCTTAATTTTCAGTTCTCTCCTCCTGGTTACTGCCTGCAACGTCTGAACAACTGGCAGATGCCTCTTCACAGGGAAGAGTAAAACTGATGGTGTGCAGCTTCTGCCACGTATGCAAAACAAATATGAAAACAAAGCTCATTTTCTCAAACGCATTTTATTTGCTGTTATTATTTGAAGCAAGAGTCACTAGCAAATTTTCAGTCACAATTACAATCTCTTAGAGGACTGTATTACATGTTGAACTTGCATAATAGTTTTCATTTGAACTTCTTGGTTCTGGTGACTTAGAAGTTGCCAGAGTGGTTACTTTGGGGTTGAAAATGCTCCTGCTGCATACCTGACTGGAAATCCCATTTGCCAGTCTGAACAAGATTTGAACCATCTTCTAATACGGACCGAGATAAAACATACTTTTCCACTTTTACAGAGAATATTTGTGGACTCCGACAGTTTGTTTGGCTGTAGGTAGAAACTTGAGATTTGGCATGGAAGTAGCTCTCATGAAGGAGAAGTGCTGTTGCTTTTTCTAGAGAAATTTGCTTTTGATTTGACTGAGCTGGAAGCCTTTGAGAAAGTGGGAAAAAAAACCCTTATTCTCTGAGCTTACAAAGGTGTGCAGCGGAGGAAAGACTCTGCATATGGTTAATTTAGTGAAAGCACAGAGTATAGTGCAGTGTGCTTCTGAAAATGGGTGGAGGCACCTGAGGCCAGGACTTCATAAGGTGTGAGGGACACATTGAAAGAACTTTCAATTTTTAGGCACTGAGCCAAATGCTTCCTCCTCTCCTCAGCTCCTAATCTCCTAACTGATGATCATAATGCAAAAAGCAGGTTTTCCTACACACATGGAGTCATGTTTTACTACCCCAGAGAAACAAAAGAAGGAAAAGACTTTGTACAGATGTTTTTAACTGCTTGTGGAGTTGAAATGACACTATGGTTGCGCTACAGAAAATCCACCAGATCTGTCATGCTATATACACCATGACCAATGTAGCATAGTCTGTATCTAACCTATCACTTGCCATATCTGCTGCCTTAGTTTCTTCACTTCTACCTAATATCAATCCCACATTTAAATCTTCAAAGATCATTCTTCAGGTATCTCCCATATTTTTTATTTCCTTCAAATTCTTTTTTTTTTCACCAGCCATCTTTCCAAGGCCAACATTCCACCTAGTCCTTTGCAAAAGCTTAATTTTTTTTTAAATTTTTTTTTCCTGTAGACTTCCCGTAGGGTCTCTACAGTCTTCTCTTCCCTGAAGTTCAAACTGCCCTTCTGGATTTGATGGCACAGGACAGAGGAAGGGATCTGTGTCATCTTCCTTCCAGAACAGGTTTTGTTGCCTGTTCTCCTGAGCTCCGGCAGCTTCTGCCCCAGCTCCCGCTCCCCTGCACCCCCCAGCCTTTCTCGCTGACGGAGCCCCGAGCTTCCTTTCATGTGCAACTGTGTCACCTTGCTGTCACTTCAGGAGTAGATCTTCAATTCCATCACCCATGAAGCAGGCAAAATTGTTGAACCCAATATACACTTAAAAAGCCAGCTCCACGACAGGCCCAAGTGCTTTACACCGGGCAATTTTCCTATCTAAAGCACTAGCCGATTGTAACTCCTCTGACAGGCACTGATCAAGGCTCCCCTGCAACGGGGTCAGATCCCATCTCCCCAAAACACCCCTTCATCAACCCCGGCTGGACTCCCTGCCCCGAAACACGGCTTTGAAATTAGGCCAGTGCTGATTCTCACTTGCATGCAGTGAGGTGAACAAAACCTCCCTGCAGGACCTTCCTTCACCAGAGCTTCCTCGCCAAAGGCTGCGAGTGGAGATTGAAGTGCCAGACCAGGGGCAGATCCGTCATAGATCTGCCTAGATCCATCATAGATCTACCTGGATCCATCATAGATCCACCTATCATAGAAGGATATAATTATGTTTTTTGTATTTTCCTTGTCTTTATTACAAAGCTGTTTTCTCCAGAGAAGCTGCCAAATAGACACATCATCGACGCTTGCTCAGGCCTGCCTGTTGGCCTGCACCGCTCCATCAGAGCCAGTAACACTCCTGACCCCGTTGGACTTGGGCCCTGCGGAGATTTTGGAGAAGGGATACTTTTCTTCCTTAGGCCTCTAGCTGCCAGGCTTGCCCAGCAGACACCAACAAAATCTCAAAGCCAACTCATTCACTGTTAAATTAATTTTGTTGTTAATTGGTTAACCTAGGGCAGATTGTATGGAAAAAAATTCTTAATCTATGTTTCTTGGCAAAAGTGGATGGAGCCGGGCAATGGACGTGCAGAGATTATGACAGTGGGGCGTTTTCATTGTAAAACATTGGAAGATGATGTAGAGTTGAATGTTGTAAAATGTTGCTAGTATTATTTGAAAATACAACGTCCTCTGGAAAAAAACAAAGACACGTGAGGAACGAGCATAGGTAATTTTGGTATCTCTTCACTTTCTCATGCTTAACTGGTGTGGTCTTACCATTCTCCTAGCTGCCTGCTGTACAGAAGACAGCATGGCGCAAAATGGTAATGGGCTGCTGCCAGCTGAAGTGGCGAGCTGGAAGAGCTGGATCCTGAGCCTTGAATCTGGTTCTAGCAAAAGGACAGGATGCCACTGTGAGCATTAAAAAAAAAAAAAAAAAAAAAAAAAAAAAATTCCAAAGGTAGAACATTTCTGGCAATGTGCTGCAAGCAAAAAAGCCTAATTAAATTGCCCAAATCATTTTAGCCTCAGAGCTTGAAAGTGTCAGTAAATAAATAATTGGTTATGCAAAGATTACTCTTTTCTCCTAATAGAGCATACGAGAGAAGAAGCAAAGCTACTAGGGGTTCCTTCTTTGATCCGCAACGGGTAATAAAAACACAGACAATAACACCAAATGAAAAAAAAACAAACCCAGAAAATACCTTTCATAGCTGTCAGTCCTCTCCTTGCTTTGGATAGGAGGAAGGCAGGTTATCACCCATGCATGCGTGAAATTCAGCCTTGTTTGCAGTATGATTGTATAAATGGCACTTTATTAAAAGCTAACTGTTATTCACAGACTTTAAACTTAAACACAGACAAGTTCAGGGGTAGATATAAAATCAATATAACTCTTCAAGTATTGCAGACAACATTTTGAATGGCAAAATTTAGAGTGTAGCAAGTGGTTTACTGATAAGGTTGTTTTGCTGATCTGTTTGTTGCCGATTTGCTATACCTTGTCCATTAATATGACTGCAAAATGGGACTGAGAACTTGGTTTGATTCTGCTGTAGGACTTTTATTTCAGCCTCTGAAAAAATTGAGAGCAATGCATCTGACAGTATGTGTAAGAGAACTCCTAATACCTAATGTGAAGACATTTGTTTTTACACAAATGTGCTAAGCATTTCAGACATTTTTTTTAATTGTGAACTGTGCTAAAAATCTTGATTTTGGAACCATTAGGTGCATACAAAACTAGTAGTGTGTAAACGGAGGTAATGAAATGCTGGGTTACTGACTATGCCTTTAACTAGTTTTGTCTTTGTATGGATTTTGATGAAATCATGTATGAATTCTACAGTATGACTATGAATAGCATTTTCCTTGTATTACATGAACTGAAGTGAGCACAGTAGCCATGAAACAGAGTGCCAATATTTCCTCGATGGCTCCATTTTACTACATTAGTTCTCTAGCTTATCTGGTTCTGAGTACCATCTAATAGGTGAATGTCATTCATCCTAGCGACATTAGTTTGATGTCAAATGTGACTTAGGCTTTGAGGTTGATGGGATGATAAGTAGCCCACCGTTTCGCCCTGTGGGAGATCATGTCTGCACCAACCTGCCTTTTTACATTCAAAGGTCGTGTCCAGTTGAGAGCGCAACATGTACAAATGGGATTTTAGGTACAAATTACCCCCTGAAAGTGCAAGGGGAGTTGTGACACAATAAATATGCAGGTTTTTCTTCAATCTTACTTGTTCTTATGACTATTCAAGCAATTTAAAAAAATGTACACAGCTTTAGCTTAGATATGCTTGTCTCTTTAATTAGATCCTTCCCCAAAAAGTCAGCTTTTCAAAGCACAAGTCAGTCAAAAGAAGAAAAAAAACCCGCAAGCATAGACTGGACAAGTGTCTTTATATATATAGTTACTGTGATGAGCACTGTAAAAGAACTCCTATATGGTTTGAGGACAACAGATGGAAGCGCTTTAGAAAATTTTTTTCTGAAGAGCTTTTTAAGTGAATTCAACGATGATATATTTTTGCCCATAATTTATATTTAGTATTTTAGGTCTCTCATTTTACTACCTACTCTAGAGATCTGAAAAAATAAACTAAAATATGAAAAGAGGACATATAAATACATACTGATACAGTGCTGAAAATGCGATGGGAAAGATTCTCCAGGGGTAACAGTTTTAAACGAAAAGAGGATAGATTTAGACTGGAGATGAGAAAGAAATGTTTCACAATGAGGGTGGTGAGACACAGGCACATGTTGCCCAGAGAGGTGGTAGATGCCCCATCCCTGGAAACATTCCAGGTCAGGCTGGACGGGCCTCTGAGCAACCTGATCTGGTTGAAGATGTCCCTGCTTATTGCAGGGGGTTTTAACTATTTGACCTTTAAAGGTCCCTTCCAACCCAAATTATTCTATGATTCTCATCACTCTTCAGTCTGTATTGCAAACATACTGTTTTTCAATTGTGGTATTTGATGCATAGGCACCATATTTTGGACCAGCATGAGTTTTAACAGGTGAGGCATCGTTTTGCCCAAGGAAATTCGGAGCTTATGGCAGTATCACTGCGATCACTAACTGCTGTTACCGTGACTCTTTAAAGTGAGACTAGTGACCACCACTGTTATGGGTGTAGATTCTGCAGGGACTGAGCTTTTATACGCAAGTTGAAGGGTGACTGACGGAGGAGGAAGAGGAGACAAGGCTTTACAATGCTTCATGACTGGCTTAAGGCATTAAATCCTTGCCAACCGGTTAGATGGATAGTGCACTGTTTCTAAAATTTGCAAGTCAAAGGGAGACAGGCCTAAATTCTTTCCACTATGAAACCCCCACAGTCCTCTGCCTTTCAGGCAGAAGCAAAAAGGAATGGAAAATTCCAAACTAACGAGCGCTTCTTTTTTTTTTTTTTCTGCAGTGCTGTGCTTAGAAAAATTGCACTCTTTTTTTCTAAGGCAAAGAAGTAAAATTAAAGTTGTATGACTGTTATAAATATTACATGTTCAGGGTATCAAGAGTACCTGTAGTTCTCTGGTTTCTGAGGGTGTTTTTGAATTAACCCTTTTTTAGATACCGGGTGTTGGGAGGAAAGGATAACATTCACGCTTAGTCAAATCTTACACTGTCTGTTAAGGAGAAAGTATCCTATCTTAAAGGTGCACCCACTGGAGTAATAATTTGTGGTATTTGTAGGTACACTTGTTTGCATATCTGTTTTGTAGAAGTGGACTGTAGAGGATTGAGAGAAATAATGACTTGGACAAGTTTGCCTGACAAATCAGAGATGGAGCAAGAGACAGTGCCTTCAGTCCAGATTCTGTAATGGTTCGTAATTCCTTCAGTTTTGCTGAATATTAGAGATTAGTCAATGTAGATGTTGGCTCCATATTAAATACATCTGTATTCAGCAGCAGAAGGATTCATGAAATGGTGAACTTTTACTGAATTTCTCAAAGGCTGAGACAAACATGCTGTCCTGTTTCATTGACATGGTTCAGAAGAACTTCTGACTTGTCCTTTGGGAGGAGTAATGTAAGATGGAAGGAAGTTGGAGCTGCCAAGTTCCTTGGCTGAGACATCTTAAATCTGAAGGACCCATGCAAGCAGGAATGGAGCATGCAGGAAAGCAGGCTCTCCTGCTGATCTGAATGAGATACTGCACACTGTGCAGTGTTAAGGCAGTAGATGTTGCCTGGAATTCACTTTGTCATGAACTTCACTTTAGCTGAGCTCTGCTCTTGCAGGGGATGAGAAGCTCCCAGATATGCTTCCTACATGATTAAAGCTCGTGTGTAGCTTTCTACTGGGTCTTGTATAAGCAGTGGAGAGACTCTCTAGGTCCTCATTTCACATATTCGCAACATCTTCCTACATAAAATCTATCTGTAATTTAACCCATACTGTCCAGTTTACAATGCTCAAGAAGAACTTCCATCCTAAGCCAAAGTCAAAAATAATACTGTCCAATTTGTTGTATTTCTTCTTGTGATACTGTGGATAATTTTTTAAAGCTGCTTCACTTCTGCTTCTCCATTGACTCCAGTAAATTTACTCATTGGATCAAACTTTGCTTTTCCTTTTCATCATAATATCCCAACCACACACCCTAGCATCTCTCTGCCTGCCTTCAGTCTTCATTTTGCAAGCTGCTCACAGCCCGTAGTAATGATGTCCTTTCATTTTCTTCATGATCTTTAGCTGTCTTTGGGCTGGCTGATGTTCCCATAGCTTAGGTAAATGCTACCCTATTTCAATAAATAAACACATTAAGTAGATTGTCAAGTATTAATGTAGACAAGACATTACTAAGACAATTATTGTTCTGTGCATTAGTGCATTATAAAACTGTTTTTGGGGAAATGCATACCAACTTTTAAATTCACTAATTTCTCTTTACTGCAGAAGGAATTGGTGATCTTTGAGAAAATGTAGTGTTTTGGACAAACATAAATAGCTTTACTAATTGTGTCACAGGCAAGAACAATAATTAGAAAAGTTGTTAAATTTTGTATTTAATTTATGTGGCAGCTCTTAAACATTCCCCAACGTATCTGTCTCTTTAAAGTATTCACTTGCTTCAAAGCTATTTTTGCCTCTGACCACTATCTGATGAGAAATTCACATGTGCTAAATATACCCATGATAATAATCTTATTTTCAGTCCACTATAAATTCTGATAGCCTGAAAGGGATTTCAGTCCTCGGTGTATCTTCCCTGCCATTATTTTTCCAGTGGATTTCAGGAGAAAGTAATGGTTAGAATGCTAAGCAATAAATATTGCTGTAAAGTTATTTACCAATCATTTTGTCAATATAACAATAATATAGCAATAACAGTATGTCAATATAACAATGACAGTATATACAATAACAACAATGATGTTTGTCTCACAAAGAACACTTTGAATAACTTACTAGAGAAAGGGGTTGGGAGAAAGGAGTTGTTCACGCAGTGCCAGGTGTGAGTAGTATAATTCCACCTATGTGATAAATTTGGGACAGAAAGGAGTGTTGCAAAATTGTTGAATTGTTCAACCAAACTTCAATCTGATCTTCACGTCTCTGGGCTACTGCTTGAAATACAGATGATGGCAAATCTCTCTGATGAGTATACATGCATCGCTCTTAGCTTGAAGTCAGTGAGACTATTGCAAAGTCACCTCAGAAAGAGCGAACGTTGGAATCCAGGTTTCTTCTGGAACAGTTCTAAATGCCACTTTCCAGTGATTATTTTGGCATGTTCAGGGCAAATGAGGGGTGCCTGTACAATTATGTGTCATGCTTTGGTAGCTAGACCACAGCCTAATTTGAACTCTTCTGTTGTTTCTGTGTTAGTCCTTTAGCTGAAGAAGTAGAAATTTTAGTTCTTGCATCCAGCTGTTCCCGATTTAGCTCAGGTAGGTGATAGATAGGGCTCAGGTACAACTACGCTGGTGGTAAGTGCGGAGCCTCTCTGCTGTAATGCCCTGCAGAAAGAAGAGGGCACCCTGGTACGTGGTGCATTGTTGCCTTAGAAGTATTTATGTAGTCTACAGGTAGCAATCTCGGTATTTTTATCTCTCTCTGCCTGAGCTGCTCTACACAGAAGGCAGCAGCAGCATCCTTGGTGTCCAGCGGACATTTCTGTGAGCTGAAACAAGAAAGCTGCAATGAGACTCTGAAGGCTATTGATGAAAACCTTTCAGATTACCAAGGAAAGATTAAAACAGACAAACAAACTCCCAAACAGCAACAACAAAAAATGACTAAACCCAAGATTTAAGAATCTGGGCATTGCTGGAAAAAGGTGGAGAGGAATAAATGTGGGTGTTATACCAACACTAGTTTTATTCCTGCTTTGTTTTTGTGATTAAGGCAATCATCTGGCAGAGTGGGATTACTTTTGGGAGTGAGAGCAATAGGGAAGATCTTGGTCAGTGTCTAGAGAATACCAGATGCTGTTTTTGTGAATTCCAAAAAAGTTAGGTATATATTTAATGAACTTTTCCAGAAAACAGGTTCAGTCTCCAATGTTTAACTAACATGGCCAAAACTAACTGCTTATAAGTGATAGATCACTCTCCAAAATACCATAAACTTTAAAGAACATAATATTTTTAAATTTTGTCACTTGATTTCAAATGTTTTGGGTGTGTGCTTGTTCAGTTTTGGTTTTCTTTTGCAACCACTAAGTCTATAAGGATTTTCTTTTTATCGCATGAAGGCTGATTCTTATTCCTAGACCTGATATTTAAGAAAGTCATCAACTATCATTAGACTTTCAGTAAAATTATCAGCTAATTGTTTATGGTAGACCGCATTCTTCAGGGCACTATCAATGAGCCAGAGATGCTCTCACCCACAGGCCACCATTTCTGACTCCGATGCGACGAAGGGTGACACAGTTATGCAGAGCATGAATTTTACTAGAAATCTGAAATAGCAAAACTGTACTTGCTGCACACATATCAGAGTTAGGTGGAGAAAATTAAAAATGAAAACAATGATCAGGATCTAAACTCTTGATATAATTTAATTTAACTTAATTTTAGATTTGAGCTCGGACCTAAGCGTTTCTAACTTTGAAGCTTAATAAAGATAATGCCGATAGGATCTTTTCCTACCATGATTACTTTTGAGGTTTGTGAGCAGTTCCTACACTTAATCTGTGAGAGTCTCTACTTTTGCATGCTTATTCATGGTGGTAGCTGTCCTCGAAGGTTTGGATGAAGTTAAGGTGGTATTTGCAAATTCCTGTCCATCAAAATGATTCCAACAGTAGTAGAGGTTACATAATAAAGAGCTTTATCTGAATGTTTAGCCCTGAAAATAAAAAATAATTCCAATTATAAATTATAATTATTTTACTTAATTACTTATCATGTCAGAAGATACAGATGATAAATGAGATCGTTTAAAAAAAATCTGGTAAGATTTTGAATAAAAGCATGATTTTAGTGAGCAGGTGAACATTTCCTTCTATTATCAAACTGACAGAAAACTACAATGCAAATGTATTCGCATAATTTGAAAACAGATTCCTTCAATAAATATTTGACTTGGGTTAAGACATGAGGAAGATTATAGCTGTCTCTTGGTGTTTTAGACTCAAGGGATGTTAGTTATCTAACAGGAAAAATTAGGAATGTGGCAAAGAACCGCACGGAATTTTGCATTATCAAAGTACATTTTATTTAGTAATCTTATTCTCTTTTATATGTGTTAGGTGAAAACATTTATCTTTGGTTTCTTTATAATACACTGCACTACCTCACATGAAGGTTTGCCACAATTTGGCAGGACCAATAAATGTTTGAGCACACATTATTTTAAGAAATTAATCTGTAGCCTGAACTAATGCCAGGTTTTCTTCATCTTGAAGTTGTTTTCATGTTTAAATGGAATTTGGCCATTTATAGCACTAAATTCTGACTATTTATCTGATTCATGGACATACAAAATCACTTTGTGTAAGTTCTTGGGGGCTAATTTAGCCTCATAGTGTGGTGTGAGCCTTCAAATATGACAAGGTTGTAATACTCGTGCTTCATTTGCTAGCTCAGTTTACAAACTCTGAGGATTGTCATCCTTAGGTAGGGCAAAATGGAGATAGGCTTACTGCCCTTTTAAACCACAGATTAGACAGTCAAGTGAATCATAGAACTGTTTAGATTGCTAGGATTGTCTGAAGGCCAACTGGTCCAAAATTATCTCAAAGCAGGTCTAACCTCAACACTAGAAGATATTCCGAAAGTCTAGGATCTGGTCAGTGACAAAACAATCTATCCATTATTAATTTTATTTTTAAAAATTCTTTACTTTAATTCTCCTTTATAAAGGCAATAAGTGACAGTTCTTCCAGAAGTGAAATAGTGGGTCTTTAAAGCACAGGTTTCTGTATTGTATAACAATCTGGATTATCTCAGTCTTAGGTCGGTGAAATCCCATCATGTTGTATGTATAATTTGCTAGACTAGTGGCATAATTAACACTTCAGCTTGCTACACATGCTAAAAGATCTAGAAGGAAAACAAACCATTCCTTCTTGTTTTACAGTTAAATAATCTGAAAGGCTGCAGGAGATCTCTCTGGGCAGAGACAGGAATCAAGCTGATAGATCCAACTTGTATCCACTTGTTTGGAAAAAACATGTTCTTTCTGCTTGGCTGTCCTGCCCATACACACTAAAATTCATGCTTCTCCCATAGCTAGAAATAAAATCTCAGATTTCTGTTTCCTTCACTACTGCCTAGTAACTTTAACAGCAGGTAATAGGTCATTTTTCCATCTAGTTCTTAGTTCATATAGAATCCATGTAACTTGTTTGGGCATTAGAAGTCCATGGTCAGAAATTGAGAGTGCATGTAAGAAACAAGATGACCAAGTTTTTGACAGGACAGGGCTGAAAAAGAAATTGAGTTTACTGATTTGACGGCATGAACAAATCTTCTGCAGTGAACACCAATGTTCTGCAGTAAAGTTTTATCTTAATCTTTCAGCTGAAATCATATGATTGAATAATAGTATTTTACATTTCAACCATTTCTCAGACTTGGATTTGTGTGCGTTTCTCCTCAGTGGCGTTGCAGGTGGGAAGCTGTGAAAGCACTTAGTCGTGTCTTGTGGCCTCAGTGGTCACTTTGCATTGTTTTATGTTGGTTAACTTTTGCAGATCAATCAAAAAAAAAGCAAGGGGAATAGAGAGTCCATGGTGATAATCTAAGAACACGCAAATTATGGATCTCCGGACCTTTAGGCCGTGGAGACCAGCTGTGTTATCTGTACACTGACTGCTTCTCCTCCTTCTCATCCGCCTTTGATGGTGCCACATGTTTCCGTAGAACTGAGCTCCAGTTCATCGCCATCAGATCTTCGAAAACACTACCCTTCCCTAAATATTGAAGGTTAATGGGAGCATGCTATGGACAATGGGCTTTGGCAGCCAAGGCCTTTCCCAAACGCATAAAAAAAGTCGAAAATATTTGTATCAGTGATGTGGAATGTTGTATTACTATTGATAGATACAATCCCCCTCTCTTTCCCTTCCACGAGAAAGAACTTCAGGCTTCACTGAACCCCTAGAGGATGCACCATTGGAAAAAGGAGGAAAGCACAGATAACAGAAAAAGAACTCAAACAGGGGAGAGGAAAAAGCAAATTGGAGATGTTCCCAAAGCAGTGTATAAGCCCTTCCAAAATGTCACTAAGATATTCTCATGAAGCTGCTTAGCTCTAGGTTTTGGCACTCTTCATCCAACGTTTTTGTGAGAGAGAGCAAGAAAGAGACTGTGGTGAGACTGGTCATTTTTGGTCGTTTGGTCATTCCCTATCTAATGTTTGGAACATTCATCTGCCTCTTTCCACACTTAAGAAACTTGGTGATGCCTTTCATCTACCTCAACAGAGACCTGGGAAGCAGGAGTGTTTCATTCCCTCAGTGAACCTGCTCTCCACTGGGAATACCTCTCCTTCTCGATCTGTGTCTCTTTGTTCAACTTTGCATCTGCGTACCTTCAAACATGTTTTTAAGGCCAGGAAGCTCAGCAAGGGGAGAATCGTGTCTGCACTTGTACCCACGGTTTAAGGAAATTATAGCACAGAATGATTTACAGATATTTTCTAAAAGGCAGTATTTTGAGGCATGCACAGTCTTTTTTTTTTTTTAAGAACAAGCAAAGAGCTCTAGTAATTACCTTCAGTCAGCATAACCCTCAGTGTTCATTGCTGTCACGGAATAGAAAAATATTTCTTCTTTGTATTTCTGGATGCAATGTTTTCCACTTTTAACTGCAGTATAAAAGGACAATGATTTTCTTCTTTACCCCCGGAAGAGTGAGAGATGAATGTTTAATTAGAGCCAGAATTTGTAATGTTCACAGAACAATTTTTTCCCCATAAGTGTCTCCACTGATACGGATACTGTTTGTAGCTCATCTCCATACATCCTTACTATCTGCTAACAACAGAGCCCTGCTGCAGTTGCTGCATAAGCAGTTTTTGCTTTTTTAATAAGGAGAAGGGAAGTCTTGTGGTTCATCCCAGTGGTGCAGTTTAAGAGAGAAACAAGAAATGAGGCAAACAAGGGCAAACACAAGATTCTTTTAACCCTCTGATTGCTTTTGCCATGTTGCTTAATTTACGTTGGTGACAGAAATTTCGGCAGAGTGTGCCTGGTGCACCTCATTCCCTCTCACTGCTGAGAAATATCAACTGGATGCTGTCAAATTACTTTTACCTGGCCATTTTTTCTTGCATTATTTGTCTTAGTTCATTATCTGTTTCGACTATGGCTCCCTTTGGGCTGCTGCAGCACGTCAAAAAGGAGGAGGGGAAATAGCAAACTCTCCAGTTGGGACCTGCTCAGCGTGGCCCTGGTGAGAGAAAACCTGCTGAAGCAAAAAGGAAAAGTTGAGGGAGAAGCAGGGGAGAATGAACACCGGGACATCAACTGCCTCCTATTTTAAACCTTCTGTAGAAATCAGCAATTGTTTTCCTTAACTTTTTCCCAATATAAAGCAATTATAATGGAAATAATCCCATTGTTTGTAAAGGAGCTCTTTGCTGCAGCTTGTGCATGAAGTGCTTTTCCATAGTCTCCTGAATCTTTCAGAAATGGGTGGGACTCTCAGGCTGTTTTTAAGGCGGGTTTGCCTGGCAGACGCTGCACTGACCTGCACGCTTTGCATCCTAATCGCCAATTTAATTGCTCTTCTCTGATTCCAATGAAAGAATTTACAGAAAGGCAGTGCAATAAAATTCAAGCCCCACAAAGGGGTGGGATATAGGAAAAGGTGTGATGTTCATGTTAATCAGTAATTCCAGAACTTACAGAAAGGCAGTGCAATGTTGCCAGGCATAAAATTCAAGCCCCACAAAGGGGTGGGATATAGGAAAAGGTGTGATGTTCATGTTAATCAGTAATTCCAGTAAAAATGAAATATTGGGAAGGGAGGGTTATGTGATCACAAACATATTGCTGGTGTGGAGCTGCTGTAGTATCTTTCTCATTTATGGAGCAGCAAAATGTAGGAATGATAATAGCTTGAGTTTATATAGCACCTTTAATCACAAAGGATCCAGAGGTGATTTACAAACTTAAACTGTTATATAGATGACACATAAAACAGAGCACAATTGCTGTTTTCCAAGTAATGGTCTGAAACACTACAGATGGCATTAGTGCTACTGAAATGATTTGGGCCATTATTGGAGAACAGGTAGGACTTGTTATTGTTGTAGAATAAAAACTGGATCACAATGGCCAGCTCGTGAGCGAGGTGCGACAGCTGTTTAAATGTGCCCAGAGAAACAGCACAGTGCAGGAACCAGCAAATCTGGGGAAAGAAGGTCTCTCTTGGCACAGAAACCTTAGGAGTGGTTCAGTGAAAGCAGTAGCATCACCATCCCATGGAAAAATCCCTGTACGAGGGCTCCTGATCTCTGTGGAATGGCACGGGCCTTTCAAGAAGCCTTGACTTTTACATTTCCTGCAAAAGTATGTCCAGAAGCTTGATGGCCCAAAGCATTGCAGGAGGAAAACAGGCCTGCAGTCCAGGCTCCTGGGGAGGAGCCGCCTCTGATGAATTTGCAGTCCCACTTGTGCCACCTTTAGGTTTTCTTCCAGGTTCTCAGCCCAAATGCTGGTGCTGCCTGTGATGTTTAAATGTGATTTCTGGGAAAATACGCTGGGGGTATGCTATATGAAAAGTTAACATAGGTGGATCTGACACCTGTAGGAGCTACCATCCTTTTTGTCACTCATTACCCCTCAGATTGTGACTGCAGAAGTGGTCTGTGCTGGCCCAGCTAGAAGGCGGCAGGTAGGAGCAACTGCTGTACAAACTGCAGCTCTTTTGCCTGACTCCTATGATGCGAAGCGTTATCCCAAGTGCCCATTACATCACTGCCTGCTACAGGGGAAGTTACAGCACAACCCTCTCCAGCACAACTGTGTGTAGTGACTCATCTGCCTGTAAACTGAGCTGCAACACTCTTCACATTTTCTCTGCAGAAAGAAGTCGGTGTCGTGGGTAAAGCTGAAAATCAGACATCTTAATTTGGTGCAGACTGAAAGCAGATGTAGGTGAAAAGGGGTTCAAATGACTACTAATCCTTGACTACTAATTCCGTACTAATCATGAGGAGGTGGTGCTAACACCTCATGCAGACCATGCTTCCACACTGTGCCTGCGTTCCTGCGCAATTATCACTACTCAGTGTTAAATGGAGGTTCCTTTCATCAGTGCTTTCAACAAGACTTGCATTTCACAGTCTGTAAGAATTGTATAAAATACCTGCTGTAAACTGTTAGTGTGAACTGTTTGGAATACTTGAGATGGGCAGAGGCTGCTGTTTCAGCAACAGATTTAGTCCAACAGACTGTTGGGGGGGTTCTGTTTTCCTGTTATCCTGATTCATTGCAGACCCATCTACTCCATGCAGTTTATTTTGACCTGAAAAAAAGTTCCAAATTTAATGTATTCTAAGCACTTGGAATCGAAGGAATGTGTCTTGCTGGCTATATGGAGTACTAACAATGTAGGTATTAAAAAAGAAAAAAAGTAAAACATTTCAGCTGAAAGATGTGAGATCAGCTTGACCCTAAACAGTGTTGTCAAATCTCTGCGTGGTTTTGTAGTTATGCGACTCCTGTGCAATTTACGCTGGAAAATGCAAGCCTTAAAACTTTGCGTAGCAATCTGAAAATATTTGTCTGTCCTGTGCTGATTCCAGTACAATGTGAAGGGTAATTCTAAATGCAACTACAGTAATACAAACTGATCTACATAATGGGATTTCTAGATTAAAGCCTAATTACGGCAAGTAGCTCATGAAAGCCTCCTCCAAAGTGCAGCTGCTCTCCCAAGAAATGCACCATAGGGCAACTTGTAAGAGTCTTTTGCCAAACAGTTCTGTATTTGTAGCTAAGTAGACTAAATATCAAAAAGAGCGCTGGTCCTGAATTTATATCTTGGTTCTGTTAAAACTGGAGTAAAGAACCACTGAAGGAGATGATGGGGAATTTGCTCAGGAATATAAAAAGTTAAACAACTATATGTAATCCTTCTTTGCAAATGCCTGTACAAAACTCAAAGCTATTCTTGATTTTTCCCCAGGAGATCAAATACTCTGCCCTGGACAGGTTGCTTTTTTGAGCTAGCTTGAGTATCAGGAGACCATGCTTCTATTCTATTTTACTTTAGCTTATAGTCTTATGTATTCTATTGTTATTATCATTCATGTTTTAATAGTTTTCTTTCTTATATATGAGATATAAGCTGATGAGACAAAATAGGACAATAACATACTGTCATGTATTCCCATTTATCAATTCTGGATCAGTGTACCAGTTCAACAGGAGATGCTTAAGTTTAAGCCTGTGTATGATTACTTTGCTGAAGTGCGATCTTACTGTTCTTGTTCACTACTTTGGTAACACTGCTGTTGATGGCAACAGACATTTGGCTTCAGAAAGAATTCACTAGAACAAAAAGGAAATTTGAAGGTATGACCCAACCTATAAAGGGTTGGATTTGCTTCACCAGAAATGCCGGCACAGGAAGCAGCTCTTACACAAAGGATGGTAATAGTGTGTAGCTCTATCCAGCTGAAATTACAAGGGAAGGCTACAAAGACATAATGTGACAACCCAAATTAGGTTTTGGCAAACTGGGCAAAACTAACACCTTACCCTCAATTTTTTTTACAAGATTTCCAATGTCCCCAGTGGTCAGGACCTTAGATTTATTTCTTGTAAGAAGACTGGTGTGTCCACGAGCAACGCATGTAAATTGGAAGAAGAGAACAGGGGGAAAATAAGTCAAACAGGAAAAAAATCTCACACCCCCCCCCAAAAAAAGAAACACTTTCAGTTATATGAGAAGAGGATAAAGGTATGTGCTTAGAAAACTAAATCAAATTCTGTGTGTAGATCTGAGACATGTTCTGCTGTTTTATGAAAATTCCATGTTGATGAAAGAGAGGGAATCAAGCAGTTAGCTTCTTTGAATGAATGCTAAAATGTGTGTTTTATTAGAGTTTCTGGTACTTTTCAGATGTCTGACTGCCATCCCTCCCAGCTAAGCTTGCTGGGACTCCTGTGCAGGACCGTGTGCCGCTGCGGCTGCGGGGCCCCTGGTGAGCTCCTGCTGCTGTTTGCT
>NW_010513855.1:62488-62829 GCF_000687285.1 Phaethon lepturus
ACGTTTCTTTTCAGCGGGCGTCTCAGCAGAGAGTGCTGATTTAGAGCAAAAAAATTTGTTGATGTCTGTTTTGCTGATGGCCGGTTTTTGTGGGAAGACAGGCCCCTTGGAGACTGCACGCCAGGCTGTGCCGTTACCTGCTCGTGCTTGGTTAGCAGCAGGCTGAGAAAGCTCAGCCTTTGCCGGGAGTCGTTCTGGGGGAGAAGAATCTGTTCACTGACGCAGAAGTCTTTTCTTGTGTGAAGTCCCCCCGGCTCCTTCAGTCTTGCTTCCCGAACCGTCTGTAGGCTCTTCTGCGGCAGTTTGGGCACCGCCGGGCAGGGCGCCGCGTGGCTCTGCAT